>NC_087202.1:98664437-98671937 GCF_015104395.2 Macrobrachium nipponense
TAAATTTAGAAACTGAAAGGCCTCCGATCGTCCAGAGAATATCGGGCTGGGGTTTTTGACCTCTGCGCTGCGTCATGGCTGATGGGATCTGTTTACTGTGGGTAAAGTGAAGTGGTGTGCTTTCACTTTCGCCACTATCACTGTCGCTTCTACAGTATATTTGAATGGTAATTCTTAAAAGACGATATTCAACGTTTTTGCTGATTACCTACTCGGACTCCTTTCTCAAGGCCTCTCTACACGGAAGCAAAAAGTAGGAGCGGAATGAGATGGCAACTTTTTTTTTTTTTTTTTTTGAGCAGTCACATTTTTCTCCAAGCTGGAAAGCATCGCGCCTTTTCCCGAACAAAATACGCACACAAAACAGCACCTGATTAGCCCATGGAGTGCACTGCGGTTAATCTCATTAACTGCAGTTGACTGCATTTAAATACAGTAAAATGGTAGATCTATTCGAGATTCCCCTAAACTGGTCTAGCATTTACAAAGGCTTATGTGATTATTACATGTATTTTAACCCAATATACTTTACTATGAGGTGATGCAACAAGATCTTTGATGTGTGTGTCCCGATATTTGGATTTGGTTTTAAATAAAAGGTGCCAGTACAATGCGTCAAATGAAAGAAGTTGGACAGCCATAGAACGGATGGAAAAGTATACCAATTAGTCCGAATAGACAATAACGGAATAAACACGCCATACTCACACACACATATATTTGTATATATATGCATTAAGCTATTCATGTTATATATATATATATATATATATATATATATATATATATATATATATATATATATATATATACGTATATATACATTCTACCCGTCGCTTCGTTTACACAGGTATTATATGTATTTTTAATTAATAGCTCTAGTGAGCACTCATTTTTTCGATTTCCTCACACTGATTTCGGAGTGCTTATCACTTCAAGGCCTGAGATCCGAATGAAGAAACTGACATCAATACTGAATAACCTCATAGGTCCCAGTGCTTGGCCCTTGGCCTGAATTCGATGTTCTGTTCTATTCTTTCAGCCAGGGACATTGAAAGTTTGTAGCACATTGCATTCATCTTTGTCGTACGTACCTTAACTATGCATTCTCTCTGGTGGCTGTGCATGTCTAGTGACGGCAATGTGAGGGCTGGGTTGACGTGTACAGCTGGTCCCATCATGTGAAATACCACCTGAATGTTGGGTTCCGGCGCCTCTAACATCCGAACACGTCCTTGGTGGGCTGGTGTTGGGATCTGGAAGAGTGTTATCTTCATTTATTTATTTATTAATTTATTTATTCATTCATTCGTTTTTTAAGAGCAGGACATTGACAAGGGTCTGGTGGCTGAGCAGGTTGGAAAGTAAAGTTCGTCTTGGATAAATGTCTTCAGATTAAAAATACAGATGATTAAAAAGTGTCTCCGAGATTTTTAACTTCTGATATATAATAAAAGTGTTAATTTTAGATTTATTTCCAACGTTGCAGGCAACATTTTAGAATTCCTACAGCATCCTGATTGACATCGATATAGTTAAACATTATTCAGATATCCGAATACTTCCGTCAGTTCAGTTCTAAAGTTATGGAAAAATTGATTAAACTTCACATTTTGGAGGAAACTTGTATTGACTATGGACGTGCACGCGGTCATGCATTTAGTTTGACAGGGCTCCACATGGTAGCCGGAAGTTCCGTCAATATATGTTATGGAAAGCGTTGCCATTCCTGAACTCTAATCCTCACATTCCATGTCCCTGGCCCTCAGACTCGCTCCGCTCTTACCGGGTGTCCTGCAGGGAAGAACCTGGACAGTCTTCCAGCGGGAATCATGAGGGAGTCCTGCTTGAGGGTGCCCAGTGTCACGGGCTCTTGATTGCTTGGGTTGGCCATTTCTTCCTCGGCTTCTGCTTGTAACTTTGCCTTTGGGAGAGTAAGAAAGGTGCTCGGTTATTTGAGTCAGATGGATTTTTTTTATCTATTGCTTCAAGATGCTTTTAAATTAGGGAGGTTTCTTGGATCTTATCCCTAAGAAAAATCAAGACTAATGTAAGTTAATTTATAAACGTGATCTCATATCATCCAAGTAAGGTCTGTTTTGACTTTAGGGAAAATGATGCTGTTGAAGATTCATTTTCAGAAACAAAGTTGTATCATCAAATACTTTCCATGACTCAGAGTTATGACTTGTCCTCTCAAAATCAATTTGGGACTGTTGGTAAAATGTTGTATATTCCGTCAAATGATAATTTTTAACATTTTCAAAAAAAAGGGCTGAGCATTTACAAAATAATTAGAGGATTTTACAGACGTGTTTACATGGAAGATCTTAAAAAAAAAAAAGGTTTTGTTATTACTCCCAGCAAGTAGTGGAAATAGGCCAATTTATTTACTTTTTGCAGTCTCTCTCTCTCTCTCTCTCTCCTTCTCCTATCTCCTCTCTCTCTCTCTCTCGTGCATATATATATATATATATCATATATATATATATATCTATAGTATATATATATATATATCCGATATATATATATATATGTATATACGTATGTATATATATAGTATATATAATAGGTACATACATATAAAATGTCTCAATGCAGTAGCTAGCGAAAGGATTGGGGAGCTAGCTCTCCTTTACGGAAGTAAAGTTTGAATGAAAGAATGAAAGAAAAATTATATGAAAAAAACAAGGTTGAAGCCGTTAAGATGAACTGTTTGCGTGGTAAATATAGGGGCTTTAGAAGAACTGAAAGGATAAGAAATATTGTGTGCAGACGTGGTAAAATGGTTAGGATCATTAGAAGGAATGGATAATATATATATATATATATATATATTATATATATATATATATATATATATATTATTTGTATATTGTATATATATTTGTAGCGTACTCATTTAAATCATTCAATTATTCTTGACGTTTTAGGTAATTACTACTATGCTAATACATTCTCAGGAAATCTCTAGGGTATCGCCTCTTCAGATTACAAGGAAATGGTTCGAATAACAGGTATCGCAAACCCATCATAATTCTGTCTCGCTATTTTTCCCACGTTTATTCTGCTGAATTCGGTAATCCTCGAATCACACAGTCCGGTGACAATGTCACCCTTAAATGCAAGCTTTGGATTTCTCTTCCCTCCTCTGTTTTTCTTGAACCTTCTGATAATTCTCCTTTATAACGTACGTGTCTTTCGCTTCCTCTGTGGTTAACGCCAACCTGATTTTTCTTTTCCACGGCCTGGTCTGGAACTTTTTTCTTCTTCTTCTTTTTCTTTTTCAAGGCCTCATCTGGATTTTTTTTTTTTTTTTTTTTTTTTTTTTTTTTTTTTTTTTTTTTTTTTTTTTTTTTTTTTTTTTGCTGTTCCAAGGCCTGATCTGGAACAGTTTTTTTCCAAGGCCTGATCTGGAACTTTTTTCTCCAAGGCCTGATCTGGAACTGTTTATTTTTTCTTTTTCAAGACCTGATCTGGAATATTTTTTTTTTCCTAAGGCCTGATCTGGAACTTTATTTTTTCTTTTCCAAGGCCTGATCTGGAACTTTTTTTTTTCCTAAGGCCTGATCTGGAACTGTTTATTTTTTCTTTTCCAAGCCCTGATCTGGAACATTTTTTTTCTAAGGCCTGATCTGGAACTGCCTGTGTATAGAGTCCTCGTCTCATTGGCCTTTGCTCTCAACAAAAGGAGAGCCTTCAGCAAAATGAGCAAAAAATGGGGAAAAAACACCATTAGATTTGCCTGCAACTTTTCATGACATATATTGTCAGAGATACTAAACAGGCAGCAGGCAACGTATGTCAGTTCACTGAGTGGGAGGGAGAGGCTTTTATCTTCATTTGAATGCTATTTATCTAAAGTACTTCTGCACAACTCCACGACTCTTGCAACGTTTTTGCGAATCAGTTTAATGGGCTATTGCATAGAAAATGTCTCCCACATCTAATCCTCCTGTTAGATTTTCTTCAACTATTTTGTGCAGTACTTTTTCTTGAATTTAAAACGTACACCGGGATATCTGGGGGTGGTTACAATTCTTCATAGATGTCTGGGGCAGTTACGATTTTTTGTGATATCTGGGTCACTTATGATTCTTCTGAGATACTTGGGGGAGGTTACAATTCTTCGGAGATATCTGGGGCCAGTTACGATTCTTTGGAGATATCTGGGGGCAGTTAAGGTGCGTCCACACGGTCGAACAATATCCGACGGACACACATTGTTACCATATCATAGGCGAAGGAGGATGACGTCATAAGCGGGGAAACGATGGAAGTAGATCTGGCAACAAACAGTGGTACCAGATGAGGTTGTATACCAGTGTTTTTACTCTGCTCACAAGGCAAAGACCGGCAGACAATTGTTAATTGGTAACAATGTTTGTCCGTCGGACATTGTTCGACCGTGTGGGCGCACCTTTACGATTCTTTGGAGATATCTGGGGGCAGTTACGATTCTTTGGAGATATCTAGGGACAGTTACGATTCTTTGGAGATATCTAGGGACAGTTACGATTCTTTGGAGATATCTAGGGACAGTTACGATTATTTGGAGATATCTAGGGGCAGCTACGATTCTTTGGAGGTATCTGGGGACAGTTACGATTCTTTGGAGATATCTGGTTTTAGTTACGATTCTTTGGAGATATCTGGGGGCAGTTACGCTTCTTTGGAGATATCTGGGGGCAGTTACGATTCTTTGGAGATATCTGGGGGCAGTTACGATTCTTTGGAGATATCTGGAGGCGGTTAAAATTCTTCCGAGATATCTGGTAGTAGTTATGATTCTTCCAAAGTATCTTGGGGTAGTAACAACCTTCCCTAGATATCTGGAAAAGTTTACGATTCTTCTGAGGTATCTGGAGGCAGTTACAATTTTCCCAAGATATCTGGAGCTGGTTTTGATTCTTCCAAGATATCTGAAGGCGGTTAAGATTCCTCCGAGATATCTGGAGGGGTTGCTGGTTTATTTGATGTAGTCGGTGAAAAATACATTTTACAATTTTTTTTAGGAGTAGTGTGATTTGTCCTAGTTTTTATTCATTACCCCAGTGCCATTTTCTGCAAGTAGTTCAGACCTTTAATTAAGGCATAACCTATTTCCGGAGCTGTCTGTGATGGAAACATTCCTGCATATCATCCACAAGTGTGTGTGCGTGTGTAGCAAGATAACTTTTATCAGGACAGGTAATTTCTGTAGTAACAATCATAGCGAGTTATTTTCTCCGATATAACGGACCAGTGTAATTAGCGAGACTCATTACAAGTACTCAATGATAATATCACGATGAACTAAAAAAAGACACTATCAAAGCCCGTGTGTTCTACTTAGCGTGTGTTGTAGTAAAAGACCGCTTTGCGTTCTGAGAGAAAATGTTATTTCGAAAGAGTGCATACGTCATCCATATGACGATTGCAAACTTTATATATATTTTCACTGTAATCCATTAAGACTGCCTCTCTCTCTCTCTCTCTCTCTCTCTCTCTCTCTCTCTCTCTCTCTCTCTCTCTCTCTCTCTCTCTCTCTCTCTCTCTCTCCTCCTGGAGATCGTTCATGTCGTTATTTTAATAGCTTATATTAAGTGTGATCTTTCAGGTTTTTCAGTTCTGACTCTCCAGTGATATTGTCTTTATTGACGGTTGTTCCTTTCTTTCAGGTTTCCCACTTTACTTTGGCCTTCATGTTTCTTCACACCGGGTACTTTGTTCAACTATCTAAAGTCTTTCATTATTCACGTCAACTAGGGCTGTCTAGATCGCGTTGCATGACCTGAGTTAAGCCAAGACCTTGGTACTCTCACTTCTATCTAACCAAGGGAATGAACATGTAAACTTTGCATGAAATTGTACGTACAGATTTATTGGTACTCTCAACCAGAGGCGTGTTCCAAATTCACTATTTAAGCGTGAAAATATGCAATAAAGCAAGGATCAATTAACATAGACCTTTGAACGATCCAAAGAATTCAACATATAAATGATATTTAATTGGTCCATCTTGCAGAGATGTTACGGTATGAGTTATTTATTATTTAGCAAAACTAAAGCTTGTAAAATTTCTTTCTAGGGAGCTGACTGATAATTTGGTTGAACTTGAAGGTCGTCAGGAAAGTGACAGGAAAAAACGAAAGGATTTTATGCTTTCGGATCCAAGGCTTTCCCGCCGAAAGATCGAGTTATTCTCCAGTGTGTTGGGAGATTTCTCTCGAACAATCTTGCAACAAATTATGTCTCCAGAAATAAGTAATAATTTGGACATTTTCCATTTGTATGATATATCACCCTTTCCCTTTTGTCAAGACACTTCGACAGTTCCTGTTCTCATCGTTTTGTGGAAACTGACCATTATGCATTGCACAATGGTCATTCTCGGGTTATCGATAAGAGCGACTTTCCTACTTCGCTTAGAAAATCTTTAATAATCTTATTTTTGAAATAAAGTCTGCAATTAGAAAAATTTCACGCTCAGGATTACGCCAACCACAGTTGTCATATGTAGTATGTATTTTCATATACAAATCTCCCGATATGTAATAGACGTATTTTAAATATCAGGTTTTAAGGAAGTGATGGCAAATCGGTCTGAACTCACAGAGAATTCCATGACGGCAATTAATCACTGTAACGACTACAGTGTCATAGCAGCAAGAGACATTTCCCGAACGTACCCTTTGAATACTTTGTGGTATTCCGCTCAGTAACCTGTGAGGCCCATCAGACAGATGATTGAGACAATGATGACCGATTAGACACGCTTGTTTGCTAGTTGTCTGAGGGTTCGTTGAAAACGGCTGGCATAAGATGCTCGTAACATTCCGTGTCAGCCAATAAGGGCCTTCGTTAATTACAAGATCGGATCTCGACAATGGCATTCTGGCACTGAGTAGTACATTTGCACCATTATGGTCGGTTTTGTCATCACGTCTCTCATATTAACACGTTCCAAGATCTCTCTCTCTCTCTCTCTCTCTCTCTCTCTCTCTCTCTCTCTCTCTCTCTCTCGACGTCTACAGCCTTATGAGTATTTTGTGTAGAGGCTGCGAAAGACAACAGTATCAGCGATATTATCTATGCAAATAAAAATACGCTTCGTTTTCGGCAACAATGTGTCTAATATTCATTCCTTTTTATTTCCTCTCTGGAAAGAAATGTCTTTATCAATCAAAGGTGGCGTCAGTATTTTCAAAATTTGCAAATGCTGGGCCCACCTTATTTCCTTCGTACGTTGTCCGAGTTTAGCTTGCTGCTTTGTTTACAAGGTTTGTCATACTACGTAACGATGGCAGGTTGCCTAATTAACTCTCCCAAAGGTAATTAAGTAGTTTCTTAGAATATATGAGAGTTTGAAGCTGCTGCATATTTCATAGAACTTCATCTCTCTCTCTCTCTCTCTCTCTCTCTCTCTCTCTCTCTCTCTCTCTCCAAAAAAAAGTCTAAATTCATTAAATGAAATGTCTGTTTACTTCGGTGCCGATAACACTTAATTTTTGAATAACT
>NC_087202.1:98676937-98684437 GCF_015104395.2 Macrobrachium nipponense
GTGATCTTCAAGACAACGTGAGCGTTTTGCCGGTCTTATGGCTCCCTCGAGTAGCTAGTCAAATAGACTACCTTCCTTCTCAGGTGCCTATACTTAATTTCAAGGTCTTTGTCGCAGAGATAGACGCCCCCGTCGTCACTTGTAAGGAATCTCCTTTGAAGTCAGCTGTGCCTTTAATCCGCACAAACTTCTGATGGAGTTGCTGACGCATATAACTATATCAGCGCCGTCCTTGTAGGCCTACTCGCGCTGATTTGGCACAGTTATCATGTTGTTGGGAACTCCTCAACGCTTTGGCCTTCAGCTTCAAATCTCACGGGACTCACTCTGCTTTTTTCAGTGACAACTTTCATTGTCCATTCCAACATTCAGATTAGCCGATACGAGTCTTAGTTTATCTATTTTTATTTTATTTTATTATTATTTTTTTTTTTTGGGGGGGGCCGGTATTATGGTGCAGGGTATTAACCCGGTATGTACCCACCTTTGTCCAAGCCCAGGGTGAACTCATGGAGGCATTGTCTAACTTCGGAACTACCTGTTTTATACAAAGAGGCTCAGTATTGCCAGCTGCCGAGGAGTGCAAGCCCTCGACAGAATCTTAAATTGATTATTTTTTCAATATTTACTTTTCATTTTATTTTTCGCATGTTTTCTAATATCTACCTTGGACTTTGACAAAGGTTCAGAGTTATTTACGCTAGTCAGAGTTATATGTTACTTCTTTGTAAATGTATGATCACTTCTTCCAGATTTGAATTCTTGGCTTGTGATTAGACCTACGTTCGCTCGGTGTACATATATATAACAAAAAATACTTTAGTGTCATTTATGTCGTTGTGATTGATGCTGCGCTAATTCCGCGAACAATTCATTGGTAGTTATTAACAACTGATCTTTCCATGGGCAATAAAACTTATAGGAATGGTTAACTGTTGTAACCGGGCGTTACACGAACAGGAGTATGTACAACACCGAATAATTTATATCTGGAACCAATCAGGAAGGAAGCGAGTTAGTTAATGGCGATCATCTCTCTCCGTATTAATATCATAATAGTACTCCCAATGCTCTTCTTAAACTGATATAACTTATAAGAGAATGGTCATAATAAAAATGGGAGGAAGGTAAGACATCAATCATTATTTCTCTCTTGCAGGACAAGATGGCCAATGACCTTCTCCCACACTTCTCATGCCCTTATTAATATTGAAAAAGCTTCAGTTGTTTATTAAGGCCGCGTTGTAAGTCTGAGTCCCAAAGATTATTGTAATTAATAATGGCGTGTACAACTACATAACCTAACTATATAAGTAAGCTGCGAATATCTGTCACTCATAAGAAAACTAGAAAACAATTGCACTGATGTTGGTCCGGAAGACTTGAATTTTTCCGATGTTTGCCTCTGCCGTAAACCTGTTAATTGTTTGAGGTTTCCCTTGCATTCAAATGCTGCTATTGAAGATACTGAAAGATTCATGTATATAAATCCATGTGAATTGTTATTTCATAAGCACTATTTTATAGGCTGTGAGTTTTACCTTTTATCGCTTTGCTTATGAGCAGTGAAACACACTCGGATATATACGTATATGTATATATATGTATAGAGAGTATATATATATATAGATAGATATTATTATATAATGTATAGAGGGATATATATATTTATATAATTATTATTATAGGATATATATATATTATATATATTATATATATAATCATGTATATACCTGATACGTAAATATAATTTTCCTCCATTTGCCTTTCCACCTTAAGAGGTGTCAACTGGCAATGCAGAGGTTTTCGTACCAATGCTGCACTCAGGGCAGTAATCCAGTCTTTGGTGGTGATGACGATAAAAGCAATATAGGGCTAATCCCTTTGTGGAATTCTCTATTAAAACTAAAACTAATGACCAGGTTGTGGAGAGCCCAAGGTAGATTGACTGTTTACTTCTAAGTATATATCAGGATATAAACTATAGTTCTGTATTATCATACGCCATTTTATGATGACTTGTTTTACCTTCTGTGAATTATTATGGGTCACTGATGCGAAATGAAGCCTACTGCTACATATGTCTTATCTATCTGTTTTAATATCTATTGGTGACAACATCGACTTGTGCTCGTAAGACACTTAGCGGTCAAGTCTTTTTGTATAGCACATACAGGTCCGTATTTGTCAATTTTGGAACACTTCTACAAGTATCATTCAGCCGAATAATCCTATACAGCTTCCATAGTATATTCGACTCTGGATACATGTGTTTTTTTTTCTGTTGAACTTCATCATTTGCAAGGATCACTTTTATCAAGAACATATTATATGCAAATGGTGAAAATAATGTCTTAGATTCGCAGAGGTAGTCGATACTTTGACACTGCCCTTGACCCCGTGTATTCAGCGACGGTCTTTCTTTAGACAAAAGACAACACAGTACTCTGTGATACTTGTATAGAATTCTTTCTACAAAATTGTTCAGTAACAGAGGTAGGTTTTTCTAACGTGACCAGAGAATAATCTAAATTTCCAAGTACTAACGTTTTTAATTACAAATTCTTGTATCGTATGTCGCATCTCAAGTTTTCAATTACTATAATATACATTAGGGTCAGATGTCTAGTCCCCATCCCAAGGACGCAACGTACTGCTCCGCAGGTTTTACTAAGGGCAGTTGCAGTCTGTGTCCTTACACAGCGGCCAGTGATGATAAGGGTAACAAGACAGAAAGGGTATCGTGTACAGCTGCAGGTCGAATGGACGCTTCAACGTACCTAAATTACTGTCTACACTGACCCGGCTGGGGCACACTGAACGCGAATCCCCACCTCTGGACCTCATTTCTAATGGCCGAATAGAAGTCAAAATCTGCCTCCGGTTATAGGTCAGAACCCCATTGCAGTGTCGGATGATACTCACATGAGCAAGCAGCTGAAATAAAGTACTACCTGACTTTTTAAAAGGCATTTTGCCCGGTGTTAATGGATAAAAAGCGAGTGTTTTGGTAGATACCCGTCGCACTCAACTGAAGAAATGCACCGTGATGGGAAATTATTTTGCCTTAAGAACAATAATTCATCAAAGGCGTCTTCAGTGAATAATTGGAATTGTAGGTGCTTCCCTTGTTTCTGTAAGGAGTTAGTGCTGTCACTGTACCTCATGCGGTGCACTGTAGGAATTACTTAAGGTTCTTTGCAGCGTTTCTTCGGCCCCTAGCTACAACCCTTTTACAGTACCTCCAATCATATTCTCTTTCTTCCATCATCCTTTCCACCCTTTCCTAACAATTCATTCATAGTGCAACTGCGAGGTTTTCCTCCTGTTACACCTCCCAAAACTTTTTATAGTCTGTTTTCATTTCAACGCTGAATGGCCTCATAGGTCCCGGTGCTTGGCCTTTGGCCTCAATCCTTTAATCTATTTTGTTCCCATGTCTTGATGTTATGAAGTCACTAGAGGTTTTTCGGCAGCGTGTGTCCTACTTAAGGCTTCCCCACTCTCTCTGACTATGGTCTAGGAATCTAGGTGGAGATTCAAGCATACGGAGGGAATACTTTGAGGTTTGGTTATGCAATTTAATTTTGTTTTGTATTTTCATTTTTAATTATCCATTTCCCCAAAAGTGTGCATTGGTACAAAAAATATAGTAATGGTCTGTGAGTGGGGCTTTCTATTGCATCCGGTCTTAAAAGTTAAGATTTTCCTGCTGTGTTCTGTTACTCGGCAATTGATACGATCTTCTTGTGGTTTCCTATTAACAATTGCGTCTTGTGACGTTCAGGTTTTCAAAGTTTTGATCGCTTTATTATATTTTCACGTCTCTCATGCTCTTATTTATATATGAAAAACCTTCTAAAAAACCAACTTGGCCAGTGCCTAATATTTTATGGTTAATCATTGAACGCATGATTAATTATCTTCTCGCATTGGTTGACCACTTCTTTGTAGGAAATGATCCGGTGGCTGAGTTGCCAAATTCCATTGAAAGTACTGGAATTTGCTCCTGAGAAGTATATGTTTTCGGTTTAGAAAACATGAAGCAAACCCAGAGAAAACAAAAGTTCATCGCCGTGAAAGAACGTCTCTCACTACAGATGTAAGATCGTAGATAGCTATTGAGGGTCGTTATCTAGGACTAATATTTCTTGGGGTTATTATTTTTATGATATTTACAGTCTCTTGTTTATGTTTTTACTCTTATCCCCAACGTGCTTGTACTCAACACGCCGCAAAGATGGACATATACCGGGTTAAAACCCTCTGTGGCGAGGGGGGCGTGGGGCGTCACTATCTAAGGAAGATCATGGGTGTAGATTCTCTCAATATATTCTCTGAGAAACTGTAGACATGGACGCTCGTACGTGCCAATAAAGATATTATGCCATGCATAAGAAAGCTTTTATGGTGGCTGTTATAATCATGTGGGCGCTCGCACATCGTACAAAAATGACCCGCTGTCTAATTAAAGAAAAAGCGCTAGTTTTATCAATGATAGAATAATTCATGTCAGTGGGATTTACTGTTGTTAATGAATAATTCTTTAATAACCTCCGAAAGGAATTACATCTAAAGGGTCTTTACCAAGGACCATTCGTCAGCATCCGCAATCATTCTCTCCCCCTCTCTCACAGCTGGCAAATGTCAGCGTAGCGAGCAAAAAAAAAAAAAAACCCTCACCAGCAAAACGTTCTCATCATCAAGCATTCAGCCTTCTGGGATGCGTTGGCATGCTCTCTCCTCTCATCTTTTCGAATATTAATCGTTTTTAAGTGTTCCTTATGAAGTATCTGAGAGGGAGAAACTCTTTAATGACAGGGACTATTATGGCTCCTTTGAAGTCCCGAGACAGTTTGACGTAGCCTGATAAATTATCAGCCTGAAATCCTAGAATCCATAACTGCAGAAGGTTGACAATGTCACTTACCCAAAAAAACACTTATCGCATGAGTTCTGCAGAGCTCAAGCACACACACACACATACACACACACACACATGCTGAATGATTATAAATCTCCATTGACGGTCATTCCTTTTTCATAAAGCTTATTGAGATGAGGCTCATGCACAAGCACGCAGCACGACACACACACACACACACACACACACACACACACACGTAATGACTGATTGCCTCTTATTGCCATTCATTGCTCATAGGAATCAGTGGGAAGGAAGAGGGACACGGCACTCCCGGTGGAGAGTGCCAGTGCCGCCTGTAGGTATATACTCACTCTGGCAGCAGCGAGTCTTTGTTCTTGTGCCAATGCCAACGCCGCAGCGGCAGCCGCAGGAGAAGGTCCCGACGGCTTCTTTCGACTGAAAAAGCTAAACCTTGATGTGGAGGACGACTTGTTCTGGTCTTGACTCAGCCTCGAGTAGGACATGTCGAGGAGGAGGTGAGTGCGAAGGGGGAACTCCGACGAGCACACTTCGCAAGTGCAACCCTGGCCGTGACCTGAGAGAGGGAAAGGGAAACCAGGTCATCATCACAGGTCGCTTGTGGAACCGGTCACGAGGACCTCCTCGGAAGAGAAACAGTGGAAAACACCACAACAATATTTCGGACACTCACTGCACACCAAAAATACTCACATGGAACCGAGGCTTTTTACTCTTGTGACACATTTTGAGGACAAAATTGGACTTTCAAAATGACAAAATTTAAAATTCGTGTCCCAAAAATATTTTTTTGACACAACCACACTTATTGCAAAGGGTTGGGATGCATCGTGAGTCATTCAAAGAGGACATGTTATCCGGGATCAATCATCGGTAATACGATCATCATCATGATTATCATTACTGCGTTTGCTTGGCGCCATCTTGAATCCCTCGCATCAGGTCCGCCGCACAGCGTCTTTCAATACAAAACACCTTTTCCTCTCTCCGCTCCTCTGCTAACGTCTCAATTTTCCCTCTTTTTCTCTCTCTCTATCTTTCTTGTCTCTCTTTGACACCCTGGTGTTGAGGCAAGCTGGTGTTGTTACTCCCGCTGGGGACGATAATACACTGCTGGGCAGAGACGAAGGTCGCATGTTCAGGTAAGGAGAGGGGTCCCGGCCTCCGAAAACACCTACACCAACTAAGTCATGGATCAAAGCAAGAATCAACACAAAAGCTACCCAACATGCTCCTCCTCCTCCTCCTGACGCGCCAAGTCCTGACGTAACGAATATCTACCCTCGCTCAAGAGGAAAAAAGGAAAGAAAATATGCGGGATAAGGATACCCCTGTCTCTGTAGGATCGTGTTCTTATGTGTTAGCCATTGGCAGCGACTGTCGTGATGATCTGGTGTTAAGGACGAAATTTTTAGGTCATTTAGTTTATATTAACATGATAAATTCTTTTGGTGCTAATAAATTCTATTAGTGAGAGAGAGAGAGAGAGAGAGAGAGAGAGAGAGAGAGAGAGAGAGGAGGAGGAATGCCCAAGATATTCTTGGATTCTCTCAAGTATCTCGCTATATTTAAGTTTAAACAAAATGATTTAGAACCCGCGGACATTCGTTGGCCTTTTTGCCGCCCTACTAAAACCTTCAAGTGGAGAAAGCAGACAAAATATGCATCTGACTGCAGTCGTGCGGTGCTGGTTTGAAGAAGTTCCCGAAGGACAAATCTTGCTCTTTCAGCCTTTCGATTTTTATGACGACGACAGTAACTGTCGATCGTCTTTTCGTTAGGTTCTGGTCTTTCTTATCGTAGTCAAGTGAGGTTTTATCGCCATTGTTATGATGAGCTTTATGCCGAATCATTGATTTTGTTAAAACTACGAACGTCGTAGGTGAGGTGAATAATACAGGTGTTACTATTTTTATCTTCCATTTGTAACTTTACCGGTATTTGTGTTTTTTATATATAAAATTACCTTGGGATGTTTCAGAGTTTTATTGTGAAATCTGTTTTCGAGAAGAATGTTTGAGGGCGAAGTGCTCATTTCGGTTCGCAGATGAGTTAAGCGCTTCTTGGCTGATAGTTAAATTTACCCTGGGAATGTCATTATGGCGCGTGGTTTCAGCAGAATTGCAAATATACCAGCAGTAGGCCTTCTGCCGTCTCTGCTATTTTCGTCTGAATTCTAGTTAACGGAGCCAATCAAGTTTCCTTTCTTACACTTGGCCTTCTGCGACTGATGTCTTCAGTAACCTGCTGTAAAAACCATTCTCCATTTTCACCGTGTTGTTTACTTATCTAACTTTAAATCTTTAGATGACATCAAGCTGTTTATTGTGTGGTTGCAATGAGGGTGTTTTAATGAAAACAAGGCGTGATCCGACCTCTAGCTTACTCGGGACGCGTGCAAGATTTTAACCCCACACATATGTAAGTTGTAAACATCATATTCCTAACTTAGCGTAAAGTGGTCTTCGTAATTAATACTCACACTCGGTACTACTCATACTAACAACAAGGATCAAATAAAAAAGGGCACAAATTAAACACGTTCATCTATTCTCGGTTATAAGTGGAAACAAATTAATTAAACAGAAATATAG
>NC_087202.1:98689437-98726937 GCF_015104395.2 Macrobrachium nipponense
TAACATGTGGAGGAGCTGCTTCAGGGTGTTTGACCCTCGAGTGTCGTATATATAGATTATATATATATATATATATATATATATATATATATAGTATATACTATATATATATATATATATATATATATATATTATATTTATATATATATATATATGTGTGTGTGTGTGTGTGTGTGTGTTAGGAACAATCGTTTGCCGATTGTTCCCTTGGTGGATTGTTGCCTCCTTTGTTTTTGTTTTTTAATTGCTGGCGAGTTGACATCTGTTGGATGGCGTCAAACTTCGTCAGTCAGGTCCTGGAGGGGAGAACAACCAGTCAGGTTCTGGAGGGCAGAACGACCAGTCAGGTCCTGGAGGGGAGAACAACCAGTCAGGTTCAGAGAGGCAGTCTTGGCAGCAGAGCAGCGGAGAGTATCTGAGGACGAGTTGGTAGTTGTATCAACCCTGTCGTGAACATCCAGTGGTCGAGGAGGACCTTCATACTGTATCTGAGGACGAGATGGTTGTTGTGTCAACTCTGTCTTGATCGTCCAGCATTCGAGGAGGATGTCCATATTGTCTCCGAGGACGAGGTGGTTGCCGTATCGGCTCTGTCTTGATCGTCCGGCATTGGACTGTTGTCCTCATTGTTTGAGGAAGTGTTCCCGTTTTGCTCCGTGTAACATTGTAACATTATGCCGCTTCAGTGTTAATTCTCATTTATTATTATGCTACCGTTTTTACATTTATTGTAATCGTTATTTCACTGCTTTTTCAATGTGTTTGTGTATTATGCTGCCTGATTTTGTATATGTATTTATGTACTGCACTGCTTTTTCATTTATACCGTGGTCCTCTTTATATATATGATGTTGCTTTTATTATATTAGTTATGCTGCTTATGAAATTGTTTGTTGAATTGTACAAGAATCACTTAATTGGATTATTACTGTTGTTGCCTTTATTATTTAATTCATTGTGTATGTTTATTTTGATTATCACTGGACCTGACTCACTTGTACATTTTGTATATTTTGTATAATAAACTAATTTTAAGGTAATTTTTTTTGGTATTGTTATGCTCCTCCCTCCTTTGTTTGTCACCTGTCGTCAGTCACTACGCACCAAATTGCTTATTTTTAAGAACCTGTCGACATCGAAAGTCAGAAAGTCTGTCTGGATCATGCGTGGTGCGTTGGTGAATATCAGTAACAGTAACTGGGTAGTAGTGAGATACAGCTGCCATAAAACTAAAACTCGCAACAGAAAACGAATACAGACGAAACAACGGCAGTGTGCGGTACCGGGAGTGTAGGCTATAGGCTATCCTAAGGCAGACGGTCGTCGGAAACCAATCGCCATAGTAGAATCAGGTAGGCAGCCTTAGGCTAGTATGTTTATAGGTATATGAATATAAAATCACCAATGCAGGTGTTTTGGTATAAAAAGTACACAACAGAAAGAGAGACCTGACCTAGCCTTGGTTAAATTTGAACCGGGATGAATGCAAATTCCAGAGATGTATACTGGTATTGCACAGCCCTGGTATTTTTGCCATGACTCTTAGGTTAGGGAAGGACGACTATTGAGGTAATCAGGGAGTAGGAAGCCTAGTGAGATTGTATTCAAGAAGATTCTATGGTTAGTTTTTAACATATGGCGACCCGGACTGGTTCTCAGTTACATTTCAGGAATATGGAACTGGGATTCCCTTATCCAGAATGTGCTTTATTTTCAAAAGCTGATCTCAGATAGGCATTTCTCCATTGGTGAAAATAATAAAAAATTTTACAAACATCACAGATTTTAAAAAAATATCGTCAAAAAGACTACTATATGACATAGCTAGCTGTTCCGCAATATTGCTGCAAACAGAACAAAAATTTGCTGGCTTTCATGGAGTTTTTTCTTCATAGATGACATTAGTTGCTCGTGAAATTAAGATAGAGCTAAGAGACAGTTTATATGCAGTTCTGAAGGGACTACAAAAACATAATTTGTTTCTACACGTTATACAAACCATCGGTCCTTTACATAAGGACTTGGAGTTGTACTCGGGGACTTCCTTATGTAAAGGACCTCAGGTTTGTATAGTTAGGAAAAAACAATTTACCTTCAAAAATTGTAAAATTAAGGTTAATAAGAGAAATTTTATTTTAGAAGTTGATTTAGTAAAATATTCAGGATTGATCATCAGTGGTGAAGGCGTCCACAAGACGAGGGATAAATTTAGGGCAGTGCAGTCAACAAAGGTACCAGGCAGTGTCAAGGAATTATAATAATTGTAAGGCTTGGTTACATTTTATGGAAGTTTCATTTAGAACATGAGAACAATTGTGCACCTATTATACTATTTACTGACTAAGGATGTTGAATGGGATTGGACAGATGCAAAGACAGAGTCAAAGCCGAAGTAACACCCACAGTCCTTGCGGATTACCTAGTGAATTTGCCAGTAGTTGGTACTTGATGTTTCAAACAAAAGTTTTAGAGCACTGTTAGTAAATGTAACGCTAGATGGAATAGAGAAGCCTATTACATTTGCCTCTAGAGCATTAAACACTGAAGAGAGGAATTTCTCACAAATAGACTAAGAAAGCATTAGCAGTGGTGCAGGGAGTAAAGAAATTCCATGACTATCTATGGTAGGAAAAGTTCACTTGAGTCAGACCACGAACCCTTGTTGGCAATTTTAGGTCCAAAAGTAAGTTGACCTACGTTAGTAGCCGCACAACAACAGTGGGCTCATTAGTAGCATGCGAGCATGTTTATGACATGAAATAATACTGGTTAGAAAATTGTATGAATTATGCATTACAACAAAATAATCAGCAAGAATGCACCCATGGGAATTACTAGAATATCCTTGATAACATATACATTAGCTTTTGCAGGTCTTTTCTTGAGGTATTGATATTAAAGTAGAAGTACTTTAATATCAATGTGAATAACATCATCAGTTATAACCGTAAGAGCACTTTTTGCAACAGGCAGTCTGCCAGAAAGAATAGTGACAATGGTCCTCATTTTACTTCTCAAGGGTTTAAGGAATTTCTGATATAGTTCCTCACCTACCAAAGTTCCTACTATCCTGTAGATCAATAATACATAGTTTGTACTCCTGGTGTATCACATTCAAACTTATTGATGAGGAGAAGGATTAGGGGTAAGCTAGATCTTATGTGCCCCAGTTTTCAGGGTCATTTATAAACAGGTTATGAATAAGTTAAGATTTCCCAAATGTAAGACATGGCACTCCTTCATATCATGTCATGGTAAGGTCATACAATACCTCAGAGAAATGGTTGCCTGGAGAGTCTATAAGGAAGATGGGTCATGTACATTATAGCGTGAATGTTGGTGGAAAGTTTGTAAAGCATCATGAATAGTTGCAACCATTTAATGCAAATCATATTCAATACAAGATTCAGATACCTCACAGAGTTAATCAAGCCTGATGTGCAAAGTGCTCAGCAAGACGTTCTATAACCAAGTGTAACCTCCGAGTTCATTCTTGCACCAACTCGGAACAGACCTCGAGTACTCTCTAATAGGGTGAATAGAGGAGCGTCTCCTGAGAGATTTGGTTTGTAAATGCTGATAAACAGGGTTCAGTAACAAGGAAAGGGGAATGAGACTGTTATCTGTGTTTAATTACAAGTAAATGGGGCGACTTTCATGTCAGTTCTCATATGTAAGTTCTAGATATGTAACTCTGCAGTGTAAGGTATCTTATGTAACTATAGAGAGAAATCTCGTATGGTGAATGTGATCAGATCTCGAGTATGGCAAAGTATTGCAATGTACTGAAGTGTGATTCTCATGTTTTATAGCCAATCCTGTTTGAACTACCTCAGAGACTAGATTCTGTGAGTTATATCGCAAGTAGTTTGATGCGATTCTTTTTTGTATGCGTAGCTTTGATGCTCAAGTGGTTCATATCGTGTAGTTTATACGTTCTTACGTTTTATCTCTCTTTATTTTCTTTTTTTTTCTGTTGCTGCGATGTAATCAGCCTAACAAACTGAAGCATATTGTCTATAATTATCGACCGAAGTCGATGCTGGATATTTTGACGCTGCCAAAATTGCAATAGTGAATGTGTTGGGAGGCCGAGGTGTGAAATAGAGGTACCGTGTGCAGAGAGGCGATGGATGCAACGGGCAATTTTCTTTTGAATGTGAATAATGGAAGCTTCGGGGATGGATTATCTATGTGATAATGTGTGATGGGTCTTTAATAAAGGTTGAAAGGGTGATTAGAAACGAAAGACGGCAAAGATGCGGAAAGGTTAGTGTAGGAGAACGTCAAGTAGAAGTAACGGGAGAGAATACTTCGTAAGGACTTTACTATTCCTTAATTTTTGGACGTAAGTATGTCTTGGATAACTGAAATGGGCCGGGCTAACGGTGTGACTGAAATGTTAAAACAAAACTGCCTTAATATTCAGGAAATTCAGAGGGTGCGTGCAAAGTAATCATGGCTGGAATATATATATATACACATATATATATATATATATATATATATATATACTATATATATATATATTATATGTGTGTGTGTGTGTGTGTGTGTGTGTGTGTGTGTGCGTGTGTGTGTGTATACGTATATATATTATATATATATGTATATATACTTTATATATATATATATATATATATATCATATATAATATATATAATGTATATATATATATCATATAAATATATATATATATATATATATATATATGTGTGTGTGTGTGTGTATATATTATATATTATATATATATATGGTGATATATATATATAATATATATATTATATAATATATATTATTATATATATATCCATATATACAGATATATATATATATATAATATATATATATATATATATAGTATATTCAACAGGCGGAGGTTTCTCTAAAAAAACCCAACTATACAGTGGAAGGACCGTTTGGATCCATTGATGACCTCATGTGTTATTTACAAATTTACTTGTCCTCGATGTAACCGAGGAACCTATATTGGATCGACACATAGGTTACTTAAGGTCGAATAGACAGTCATAGAGCTGTCAGCTATAGAACTGGCACTAAGCTTTCGAATCCCGAATTTTCCAACATAAGGGATCATACCGATAAATGTAAGTATTCTATTCAGTACAAGGATTTTGAGATTTTGGGCAGAGCTTCCAATCATAAGGTTTTAGCAATTAATGAATCATTGTTTATTAAAAAACTGGCCCCCTCACTGAACACCCATGCCACGTCTACACCTCTTTACCTCTCGTGAACTGTTTACGTTTTTTGTTAGTCCTTCCTCTGTCTTCACCCTCAACGATTGGTCCTTATTTGTACTTTTAACTGTGATTGTTTTATTGTACCTTTCATTGTGTATATTAATATTGTAGCTTGATTTTATTGTACTAATTAGATAGTTACTTTTTAGCTTGAAAATGACCCCTGCTGGTTGGCTTCGAAACGTTGCAACTTAATAAATATGAGTTCCTTGACCTGTCGGTGTGCGTCCCCTGCCTTCATTGTGTGTGTATATATATAGTGTGTGTGTGCGTGTGTAATGTTCCTTTTCATTCAACAGTTAGGGGTAAATGTAGCGGTGTTACAGACCACTTCTTTTGAGTTCACTTCAGTTCTCTTAGGAAACTGATTTCGTGAAAAGAGATTATTTTTATTATTATTATTCAATAGATGTGGGTTTATTCAACTTTTTAAAGAGGGTTTACCAACAACAGAATTAATTTGACGTCTAATTTTTAAGACTGTTCGAACAAATTTGCCTGTCTGCCTTGTGGTCGCAAGGGCCGAGGACAGAATTACCGTTAGAACCATGCTCCGATTTTTATGTGGCTACATAAAGGGGGCATGATGCTTCGCAACATACATTTATATATATACCTGTGACATATCAGCTTCCATGTGTTTGCAGTGAATATATTGTCGAATCATATTATGCCCATGTTCGTTTGTAATGCGGACATAATTTGTCAGGATGCGTTCTGTCAACATTCCCCCCCTTTTTTTTATCACTTTGTGGTGTGGACAATATCGCTGCTGGGGTTTTTCTGAACAATAAAAATAACGAGGGTTATTCAATGGTAGTTGAAGTTGAAAGCTAATTTTTAACATTTTTATTTTATATGATTACATTACATCCATTATTGTCATTCACGTTTTGCATGTAACATTAATTGTACAGAACATTGCCACATGTAACTTATGTCTGGATAGCGTAGAGAACTTTTCTTGGCCAGTTTTGTAAGACTATGAATGTGCAGCAAATTAAGCACTAAGTAATTGCGGGAACCTCTGTTTATACCTACCCAAACCCAGGGAGATCTACATACGTTCTTACCTACAACACGATTTTTCAGGTATGTAGGCTGAACATCACTTTTTCGTTGAGAAGGAAAGGTACTAAACGGTGTCTTAGTAATTTCTATTATAGAAGTGTCAAGGGATTCAGAAGCTAGATAGGTTGGTATTACTCTGAAAACCTAATGAGATTATTTTTATTTAGAACTAAGTGAATGATTTTGAAAGTACACAACTAGTCAGAACGATTAAAAGCTCGAGTACTGAAGTTGCACAAAAGTCTTTGGCTGATGAAAGAGAATTCATAGTTTGTTGTTCAGGTTCTGTCTTGCATTGAGAAATGTTCGAGGGAAACTGGCCGTTCGGATGTCGAGGAAGAGCAAGTGGTGATAGAGAGGTTAGAATGCTAAAAGACAACTGCATGTTCATACAATACTCAAGAAGCTTTGTATCGTCCAACATAATGTATATTTTTAAAAGCACAGGTTGCTCTGAAATATTCTGGAAGTGAACGTCATGGTCATCAGTCTCATTTAACTTGGAGCTGCTCTATTTAGAGAAACTAAAGTGTGTTTATTCGACGTGAACACGTCGATAATTTACATTCACAAATTCAAAAGGCCGTAGTCCAAGAAAAGTTACCGGGCGACGATTCTCCAATGAAAATTTGAGTATGTGAGTGCGTGTACGTTAGCTTTAAAGGCATGTCCTGTATTTAAGGCAGCTGACATCCATATGAAAACAGACACTTATAACAGAGCAATTAATTGGCAGTATATTTCTGGGCTACGACCTCCTGAATGACATGGTTATTTGAGATGTCAAAGTCTCCCGTGTGGCGCGTTAAGCCTAACAATTGAGATGACTGCTGTTTGTTATTGTGACGTCAGTGACCACTTCCATTTTTTATTCTGGGACCTACATACAGGAGCTAATGGATTTCTCTTGTTCGACGATGGTTTGTTTTGCAGGCGGATATTGCTGGTTATATTTGTATGCGTTCACTAAGCCAAAATTTCACGATGCGGGAATGTTGTTTTCGCGCGAAAGCAAAACCATTTCATAACCCTTGTTAGATGTTGCATGTCCCTCTTTATGCTCGAGAAGTCCTCTGAGGCTAAGATCAGTTTAGCTAAGTCTTGTACACTTTTTCATATTGTAAATAACTTCAACTCACACTTACGTCATTGCAATTTCCACGAGGTGAGTTGCAACAATTTATATTGTCTTCCTTTCCATCACATGCAGGCCAGTGTTCATCTGTACTCTAGTAAAGAAATTATTACATATATTGCTTTGAGATGTAGATCTCTTGAGCGTTTTTTAATACCAAATTTTAGTCTCGACTGAGGGGTGGGTTGGACTTGTCCTCTTGATTTTGGTGTGTGATAATTATCTCAGTGATTTGTGGTGATGCTACGTACGTATACAAGTATTTGCATTATGTATAGGTACGTGATATCTAATGCTGACTGGCCTAGTGTAAACAAAAAGTCTTTGCTGTATTTTTTAAAAGTTTTTGTGTCACAAATTACCTCGGTTACTGAAGATACTATGTTAAGCTTTAACATATTTCGTATGGAAAATATTGACTAGAATCTGTGAACTGCCAGTCTACTCAAAACTATGCAGCTCCCGTGCAGCTGATATGAAAGTGAGCGAAAGGGTGTCAGTGAAGATTTTAAAGTGCCATTCAGCTGAAAACAAAATAAAAAGTGACATCCTAGTTTCAGTGTTTGGAACTTGATGGCTGGCAGTATGGAGTTATCCAACCTTATTTTTGAATTTTTTTTTTTATTAGAACGAATCCGTTTATTATCAATTTACCAGTTGTCTCAAACGCCTTTATTTCAGTACCTTATAGATAGGATGTGGCTTTATTAAGGTTTCAAAATACTGGTCTCTCAGATGAAAATGTTGTCATAGTTGGGGTAATTTAGTGGTGACATGCTCTGTTGCTTTGATAATAATCAGCAGTAAACTAAGATATCAAGGCTCCTTTCAGTTTTGGCAGGGATGTGTGTAACTGTGGAAGAGAAAAAGTCAATATTTTCCATACGAAATATGTGAAAGTTTAACATAGTATCTCCAGTAACCGAAGTAATTTGTGACAAAAAAACCTTAAAAAATACAGCAAAGACATTTTGTTTATACTAGGCCAGTCAGCATTAGATATCACATACATAAACATAATGCAAATACAGATAATTATCAGACACCAAAGTTGATAGGACAAGCCCAACCCACCCCTCACTCAAGACTAAACTTTGGTATTAAAAAACGATTAAGAGATCTGCAGCTCAGACCAATATGTAATAATTTCTTTACTAGAATACAGATGAGCACCAGCCTGCATATGATGGAAAGGAAGACAATATAAAATTTTAATTATAATTTTATTTATAACTTTACAACATGAATTTTGCCATTTGTGAATACCACTTTTACACATTTATATATATATAGATCTATAATATATATATATATAATATAATAATATATAATATATAATATAAATATATTATATTATTATATATACGATATAGAGATATATCTGTATATATTATATATACAATATAATATATTATAATATATATATAGATATATATATATATATATATACAAGTATATCACATTTCCGGATCATATACAAATATCGAGTACAATGTCCTTTAATATCTAATTCGCTCTACCTCGGAATTAATATATTTTCATATATCTTAACCGAAGGGGAATTTTTTTTTTTTCCCGATAATAGATTTGCCTGGACCAGGGCGCGACCTATGGATCCTTTCGCTCACTGACGTCCTGGTTTGAAAGGATCCATAGGTTCCGCGCCCTGGTCCAGGCAAATCTATTATCGGGAAAAAATTCCCCTTCGGTTAAGCATATATGAAAATATATTAATTCCGAGGTAGAGCGAATTAGATATTAAAGGACATTGTAGCTCGATATTTTTTATATATATATATATATTTATAATTTTTGGCCAATTAAATTTGCATTTCAGAGGATTTGTTAATTATTCAATGAAAAATTATGTTGGAACATAATTATGTTAAACAGTGAGCAGGTTGGGGTTGTGGAAAATGTTTCTTCTGCTGTTTTCTTATTCTTCACTACAGTCTTGGCTTAAGCAAAGCATCATCAGTGGGTAGAAATTTTGATTTGACCAGAGAAGAGGAGGCGGTTGATAACGATCAACCTGACACATCCATTTCGAATTCAGGTTCTGTAGTAAGATCGATAACAAACTCATCTCCGCCATGGCACTTGACTGGCAAGTAAGTATGATTTTTTTTTTTTTTTTTTTTTAGGCAGGTAACCTTTTTTATTACTCAAAATATTAAGCACAAATGTCACTTAAATCGAATCCAGTATATCTTGGGAATAAGTCACACAAATGACTTTGCAATTGATAAATGCTTCTACCCTGACTACAATTCATAAACCTAGCCTTTGGTCACGGTCACACACACACACACACACACATATATAGTATGATATATTATATAATATATATATATATATATATATTATATATATGTATAATTTGAGGAAGGTCAGGTAAATCAATGAGGACTTTGTTTAACTTGAAGAATGTATATCAGTATTCCCGTATATATATAGATATATATATATATATATATATATATATATATAGATTAGGATATATATATGATATATATATATATATATATATATATATATATAGATATATATATATATAGATTTGGGTAAAAAATATATATATATATATATATACATATATATATATATGTATACTTATATATATAATATATATATATATATATATATATATTTATTTATTTATTTTTGTTTATTTATTTATTTATTTATTTATTTTATTTATTTATTTATATTAAAAAGACTAGGTGCAGGAAAAAAAAGCAGATCCAGCGAACAATAGTTTAATCCTACTTTTCGTGACCCTTAGTCACATCTTCACTCAGGGACATCTAAAAATGAAATATCAGACATTAGCGTGCTATCAGGACATTAAAAAAAATACATTAAAACATACGTGCTAAATCATACGTAAAACCTAAAAGAAAATGATTTTATATACGTTGAATTAAAGTCACATAAAAACGAATCAGGCACTAGATAAAATCACTCTTAAAAACGTTTGCACTAAATCCCACAAATTACACACAAAATAGGAATTTTAACACTGCAAAATAAAACACAAAGGGAATATGATAATAATTAAAAAAAGAATAGGTAAAATAACAGACACACTTGCGGGACAAACACTAACCTTTCAAAGCAATAGTAAAGCACACACTTAAATAACACAAACCTACAGACCAGAGAACCGAAAGTATAAACAACCTATTCCAATAAACAGCGGAACAGCCGTGGTTTTGGTGATTAAGAGAAGGAACTTTCAATTTGATATTTAATGTCTCAAGTATAAGCAATTCTGATGATTCTTTTGCTTAGCCCATAAATTTGAAATAATCGTACATATTTCGATGTTAGACAATTCCGGGCTGGACAGTCTGCAGCCAGTGCGATAACGCATTCCAGTATGGGAATCGGCTCTTACCTTTGAGTAGACGTCGGGTCGAACCCACATAATTACCCAAATTACATCCGGGCACTTATACTCATATACTACACCCGACGTCATCAGGGGACAGAGCCGATCTTTCACAGAAAACAATGAACCAACAGTTCTGCGATTTTTTGGAATAAGTTTGAGGCTGAGGGCTCCAATGTGTTTAAAGTGGATCATCTTGATAACTTGGTTCTGAAAATTGTGGTTATTTGGTAAATATGGCAAGCTGGCATACATAAGTAGGAATGGGAGGGGAAAATTTCTTATCAAGGACCTGGTGAATGATTTTGTAAATAAGTTTGGTTGGAAACAATTGTTGTGAAAATACTGGATTAGAAATACAATTTCACGGTGAAAAGCGGCTCAATTGGAGGTTAAAATAAAAGCTGTATGAACAGACGGCCAACGAAGAATTGGCGTAGTTTCTTAATTCATTGTTCGTTATGGAAATATTGCCATATGCAGGTGCCAGATTATTTACTTAACAATAAATAAAATATCCTTTCAAAGGTGCTATACTTGAAATAAATTACATTAGAATTGAGTAGACTTATTCAACGTATTAAAGATAATCATTTTGCAAAGTGAGGAAAATATATACCGATGGGTCCACGATTTCTAATTTTATTCTCAACTCTAGCTTCGTGACAGTATACAAAGATTTTGAAGTTGGCTTGCTGCCGCTCGAGTCTTGACTCAACGTAGCGTACTGCACTGGGGGTGTTGTCATTTCGTCTCCTACAGCCGATAAATAATACATCAAGGCGTTAACATTCTTTGAAAACGATGTTTAATTAAACTAATTTTGTCCTTTGATCAATAAAATAATTTGCACGACACATTTAGTGGGCCTTAATTGGACTTCTGATTTTCCCACAAGATTAGCCTAGGTCTTATTTTCAGCATACTACTCTCGGATACGTAATATTAATGAATATTTAAATCGACTATATATATATATATATATATATATATATATATATATATATATATATATATATATATTAATCTGCTTTATTTGATTATTCCCGTTTTTCTTCTTATCCTTTTCATAATTGCTTAACATAATTAACTCAGACCTAGCTATTCAAAGTCAAAAAGCAATCATAAAAAAATCAAACGAATATAATTCCGTCTTATTTTTATCGAATTCCTTGCATATCATCCTGTTTCATTTGGACACGTTGGAAAGCTGGAGTCATAACTGACGAGCGCTTACTTTCACTAAACATTTCTAAGGTTGATCTATCTGTAGCTATTCATTTCTTCTAAATAGAAATTAATTGTCGGCACGGAGAATTTTAAATTACCGTTATCATTTGTGATGCTTTCGTACGATGGAGTTCGTAGCGAGAAGTCGGATCAAGTCGCCTGAGATGTAGAAGAGAACGGAGGTGGAGTATAGGAGTGATGGAAGGATTAGGCCGATGTTAATAAGTATCTCCCAATAAAATGTATTCTTCAGGTTTTGAAGAAAAAAATGCATGCATCGTTGAAACTGTTTCCCTCCCATCCGTGGTATTCACTGGCCACCGATAAAAACAAAACAAAAAGAGTAAGCCTAACTGAATCTCTCATCCATCAAAGATAAGTTTGCTTATTCATTAGACTTATTTTCATTAGACAACTCTCAAAGATTTCGGGTGTAGATTTAAAAATCTCTTCCTCTCCATCTAAAGTATTCATCAGACACCAGTCATAAGCGTAGAGCTAGTTATGATTCCTGGTTCAGCAATGTCGTGACGAGGCATTAGAATTCAAAGTTCACAAGTGAATGTTGTCTTGCTCTCGTGGTGCTCCGAGGTGTTCCACCTCTAAGCCCATAATCTAAATTTTGCCGTTCTTTAAATAAGTATCATCTATGTATGATTCTCTCCGGTTTATTAAGCTTTCTTGATATCTCTCCAACAGGAACTTGCACCGAATGCAGTGCAATGATTCTCTCGCTCATTGAGGGATGTTTCTTAGACCGATAAACGACACATTGACATTAGATTCCCGTGCACATGAAATCAAAAGCAATAGAGTGAGGTCGCCTGGTTCACAATGTTACGATATCGTTTTTTTTCTTTTTGTTTTTAAATTTGATAGCGTTTTATGAGATTCCAATGTTTTCTGTAAAATTTAACAAATGAAATAGTTCAACTACCTTCAACTTAATATCGAAATGATAATTTAAGGACTATGTTTATGTGATACTACTAGTGATAGGTGTCTCCTATCTATTTGGTAATGTATATCTATGGTTGTGATATGACGTTTTTTATCACTTCGTTTCGTTCACGTCAATTTTGCTATATGGAAAATAGTTTTACACAATAACATAACATAATGTTCTAAAGATATCAGTGACTGTTTAACGTCATTACACATGATTTCTTCCATCTTTGAAAAGAAAAATAGATAAATAAGGCATGAATCGTGCGTCAGGCAGGTGAACGAAAAATTATGAAACTCTGCCACGAGTTTTTTGGCCGACAGTACAAGTGTATAAATGGCATTGTCTTTAAAATTAAAAAAGCAAAAGCTATAAGACCTGGAAATGTCTTCTTCCTGTAAATAGTAGTATGAAAATGATCGTGCTCTTTTGAGACTAAAACATCTAGAAAAGCTAGCTTACCCTCATATTCCTTTTCCAGGATAAACTTGATGTTGCTCTGAAACTGAACGGCAAAATGTGAAAATCTCTCTGCTTCATAGTCAAGTTTAAACAGGACAAAGATGTCGTCTATATACCGAGAATAAAATAATTTTATACAGATGGGATTGCAATAGGGTCGCTTCTGGGCCTAACTTTTGCTAATATCGTTGTGCTCCCTAAAGCCTAAACTGGGACTTATGAGGTCATTCAGAGCTGGAAAGGAAATTGACAGAAAAAGGTTTGAAAGGGTTAACAGGAGGAAAGCCTCGCGGTTCCTCTATGAAATAATGTGGATAGCAAGATGGAAGAAAAATAATACGAATGGAGGTAAGTAAAAGGAATGAAAGGTGTTGCAGCTAGGGACCGAAGGGACGCTGCAAAGAACCTTTGGATCTTATGAAAAACTGGATTTTTGACTAAGTATGTAGTGAACTGAATTGGTCACTCCGTTGTTGTTGTTATTGTGTGCTGTGTGTGTGTGTGTTATTTTTTCTTATTACATTTGACAGTCATGGGGTAACGCCGAACGTAATGGAAAATCGGTACACTACAGACCCACACTAGATTTCGGCAACTTATGGAGAATAAGGGGAATAATGTTAATTCATTTTCAGAGACGTCCTTTTATAAAGTTTCCGTTTATCCTGATACCTTGAGACTGGATGTCTTTGCATTGAGGGGAATTTTTATGCACTGATTAACCATCGTTTGTTATTTAAAGAGGTGCACTTTGGTGTTCTTAAACTTTCTCCTATGATGGTAATCTAGGGAATGTTCCCGTTGTATACATAGACATATGTGAGTATCTTGTCATGTTAGCATTCTCCAGACCTCATATATAATTTTTTAAAAAATCGTTTTAAAAATGCATATCATCTCGCTTGCGCGTTAAACTGTTCTGGAAAAGCTTAATGTGTTCAAATATATTTAAATTTCTCCGGAGACACGTTGGTGCATATATCGGAATTTTAGAGTTTTCGTCAATGCGTCCGGTTTAACAGACTGTCGTGACAAAGTCACGGAATTTACCTTTGGAATCAAAGGCTGGAATATCTTTTGAATGCCACTTTTCATCCGGTCGCAAGCGCTCCAAGTTGGTTATAATATTTGCATTTATGATATTTGAAAAATTTATGATATTTGAAAAATGTGAAGAGGTTATGCTAATAGCGATACTTTCTGAACTTCTAGCAATTATGGCTCATCTTTATTTTACTTTTTCTTTTTCATTGTTGTTGGATCTTGAAGGATTATGAAGAACATAATCAACGTAGTAATTAATGCGTGATTGTTTTGGCGTAATTGGACAGATACTTGCGGCATTTCTCACAAACAAAAATCGTACCATGAGCAACGAGCTTTAACTTGAACATCAAAGTCTGTGCCCGGGGATTTTCATTTTTTCAAAAATTTATTTTAGAGCGTGGAACTTTCACTCTCGGCTAAACAAGCTCAGAACTACAGAAACTGGCATAAATTGTTTCATGCTCAGGAGAATGAATAACTTATTATATGGTATGGCTTGCAACCTAACCTTATATGTATTTATAACAATATTTTCATAGAGCATACTCTTTGTTCTTTACCGGATGAGTAATTAAGATTCAAAATGCATGCGTGATATAGTTGCGATAAGTTGTAATTTCACTAACATGGTCACATTTTGGTGTGAGTCTGTGAACAGTTTGTGCGTGAAATGAGCGTGGTTCGAAGCTGGATGTTTGGTGTATTTCTGGTAAGTCTTGAAGAAGAGACACCTGGGAACAGATACGAAGTTTGATTACTCTTAACCCTTAAGGCAATGATACGGAAATACACTGGTGAATTGTTGTCGCCTGTTTGTTCAGTGTACAGATCAAGGTCTAAAGCTGTAGTTTTTAACCTTTTTATTACCGCGCCCCATCTGAGTGTTGGTCCTTCCTTCCCCGCCCCCTTTGCATTATGAGTATAATTTCCACCCAGATTTAAAGCAAAATAAAAAGAGAGGAAGGGAAGGGGTTTCGAAAGATAGGGAGGAAAGTCAATCATTACAAAACATGGTAATCCCAAAGAGCCTTATTAAAGTAGTAGACTATAGGAAACTATTAACGTTATCAGACGATACTTGTGCAATTTTGCATAAACTTCTGGATATTAGTTCCGAACTATTGTTAAAGAAATAATAATGGAATAATTAAGAGAATTTTTATTTTTTCCCTATGGCTTGCGCTTCCCCTGGACATTGCTGACGGACCCCTAGGGGGCTCGCCCCCAGGTTCAGAACCTCTGGTTTATAGAATACCTTGGTATAGATATCAGGAAATGAAAAAATGTCAACACAGAGGAAAATAAAATATGTCTTATGTAACGAGTAGAACACAACTCGAGATGGGCAAATCGCAGTTATACATAAATATCCAAAGATCACGTCACGAGTCATGAGGGGTGTGATGAAAATGTTTAATAACGCTCTGACAATTTCTACTCGCAAACATTGACTTTAGTTTAGTATCCCTGCTCACAGTGGTGTTAACTTGCGTTTCTCCAGAGAGAGAGAGAGAGAGAGAGAGAGAGAGAATTCTCCTTATGCAAATATTGCAGAGGGGAGAATGGTCTAATTTATGTGAAACATAGATGAAGACAAACTTACTGTTTACAAGCCTTTAAAAAATGAGGATGTTTACTGATATAAAAAAAACAGGTTCGTCTGTGTTATGCGCTTGTATATATGTTTGTAATTCAAGTTAATCGTATTTGACGGTAATATGAAACTATTTAAGGTAATTTCCAGCTCTATTCATGATGAGACGATCATCCGATCGAAAAGATTTCGATTCCAACAAACTGCAACTCATAGGGAAAGAGAAATGACCACTAAATGATTCAGGTATTTTAAGTAAACTGTCTTCCTCAGCGAAAGTGGAATGACCATCTTCTTGTGAGCACCTTGTTGTATTTTTAAAGTTTTATTTTAAAAATGAATAGATACAATATATAATTGTTTCAACAATTAGAATGTTGAACACAATTTTTTTGTAACTGTTCAATAATTAACAGATGATATTTTATATTATTCTTCTAATTTCAAATAGTTTGTTTGACCCGCTTAAGTAATCGTCTCCTTACAAGGTCATATATTGAAATAATTGGAGATGACTTACTTTTTCCTTTCTTTTCTGCTTCTTTCTGTGCGTTTGCCGGTCTGTTCACATGTTAGAGTATTGGTCACGCTCACCTTATTATCTTTGCTAGTCCTACATGGTTAGAATTTTTGTTTGTCTAAATTTTGTCCAATGGAAGACCATTGCTTTAACCTTGCCGGCAACTCCTCACTGCAATAAACAGGATTTGTAGACCATCGTTCATAGATAACAAGAGGAGAGTCGTCTGTCTGTGTCATTCCATCCATCTTTGTCTATCAGTATTTCTGTCACACTCCTTGACACAGCAATTCCTCTTACATTGTTGGAAGGGCTTCGGTAACTCTTTTTTTTGATTATTTTTTTTTGAAGGATTGAAAAGTTAAAAATTTTCCTTGAATGCATTATGAAGGGGAAAGCTTGCATTGGCTATAAAAAAAAGTAGATTCACATCAACCGTGCATTTGATGTCTAGGCCAGTCCTTTACGACGCTACTGATTGGCTGTTGATAAGCCAATCATAGGGCTGGAAATTCTGTCTCGAGAGAAAGTTCACATAAGCAGGATGTTCCACCTCTCCTGAGGATACTTTTGAAACACGTATCCCTCAAAAGAGGTGGAACATAGACCCTACCCATGTGAACTCTTGAGAGAGACTGAGAGTTTCCAGCCCTGTGACTGGCTTAGCAACAGCCAATCAGGAGCGTCGTAAGGAACTGGCCGAGATATCAAATGCTCGGTTGATGTGAATCTACTCTAGCATGTATGTGTTCTTTTTTACCACTGGCAAAGTGCGCTCTGCAGTCGCCGAGCGAAGTCTGAATGTTAGATATCAGGAAACACTGATCTTGAAAGGAATGAACTCCATACTTTTCATGTATAACCTAATATGTGCTTAAATACGATAGTTAATGGGAATTTTCTGTTGTTTGTATAGGAAGCATACATTTTATTTAATTATCCGATGGTTAGTTTAGCAGTACTTATATAATTAAGGGAAATTACTATATTTATTTTACCATTGTTTCAGGAATACCATAAAAATGATCAGTGAAACTTTGAACAATGATAGTTCATATAGTACTATATAGATATATATATATATATATATATATATATATATATATATATATATATATATATATATATATATATATATCTTAAACTCCACGTAAGAAGGCGAGTGACGACCGGGACTTGGAACAAGTACTTTCGTAGTTTATTCTACTTTTTCAAGTATGAACTTGAAAATATAGAATAAACTACGAAAGTACTTGTTCCAAGTCCCGGTCTTCACTCGCCTTCTTACATGGATTTTATGCAATGATACATTTACTCAAGGGACCTCATTCAAACTGGGTGTTATCTAGCGGAGTTTATTATTTTATTTACAAGTACAACTTTCAAGGATAAACAACGTCTTCATTGTCAAGTATTCGTGAAAAGACCGAATGTGTAGGCCAGCTATGACTCTATATACCCTGGTTTTAGAAAATGCCACGTATTCTTCGCGATTCCCTGAAATCCTTGAGGAAGCATAAGGAATCCGCGAGGCTTCAGGTGCCTTGCTGAAGTCAAAAGAGCCAGCTGTATTTATATGTGTGTGGTGGCTTCTTGATCTTGTAATCACGAGGAGCGGGGGCCAAATAGGAGAAAAGCAGGGTTTATTAAATCAGCTGTCGGGATTACGACCTGCATCTAGGAGCAAGAGCCTGTGCCAGCACAAGGCTGGCTTAAACTAAACAACAACAACTCCTCGGTCATCTCACGGATACTTGATACTTGAGAATCATGAGGACGGTTTGTCCTTGAAATCTTATAACTTTTTTGAATAAATAACTTCGCTAAATACCATCCAGCTGAACAGTTGAATGAGGTCCTTTTAGGTCATTTATATATATATAGCCTATATTTTATTAAATATATATTACTTTATTATATATTATATTATAGTATCTATATCTATATTATATTAGAGATATATTATATTATATATATAATAATTATTATAGGATGATTGCATTATTATATACTAATATGTACTTTCAGAAAATATAAGTTCACTAGGTAAAAAGTTACTACTTCCATAGACAACCTTAGTGCTAAAGAAGGTTTAAGAAAATTGGAGATTCCTTCTTTTAAGTCTTTCGTTGGCATTCACCAGTTCGGAAAGTTTGCATTATATTGACTGACATTTTCTCCTCACTTGTGAAACGTAGGGATTAACCATCGCACATAACTTTCAAAGGATAAACTGGTTGATGCCAGAAATGACACAAACCACAGAAAGATGGAAGCAAGCAAAGCGTACGCAAACACATGAGTTGCAGACTAAAGGAATTCCTCTGAAAGTCACTTTTCAACATTTCATATGAAAGCCAAACATGACGGTAAAATGAGAGTCGACATGTCAAGTATTACCTAGGGTCGTTATGTACCGCCCCAAAGCTTGAACCAAGGCATCTCCATTCTTCATATTTATATAGGGCCCTTCAAAAAAAATCTGGGTCTATGCTGAACGAACGGCGGAAACTCTAAACTGGTGTTACTTACCCGCAGACTATCATCAAATGTAACGAAACTCTGCGTTTTATACCGCAGGGTTGTTTTTGCAGAGAAGACTGAATAGATCCACAGATCCATTGGATGTTCTTTAGTTAGCCACTTTCGGTGTAAATGAATAAGTTTCTAATTCAAAATACGGTCAAAAAAAATTCTTACCACAAGCTGACTTGGGCAGCTATGAGAGACTAGGCTTACAGTTGGACAGCATCCTGTACAGGTCATGGTTAGCCAGAAATGCAGATGCTTGAAAATAGGCAGAATATTTGGAGGGACGGTACTTTGTGGTCTGTTAGCAAAACATAACAGGTACCTCAAAAGATACAAAAGTATAAATGATTAATCTGTGGCAGATTGTTTTAAGAAATTGTATATTCTCAGAGGTGTGTATGTATGTATGTGTACAAGACTTTTTATAGGCTAATCACTTCTTGATATGCTAATGGCAACAGCAAAAAAAGTAGAGTTCATAAGAGCATAGTATTTCCATGCATGTTTTCCGCGCTTACGTTTTCTTGAGATAAATCATGAAAAAAGACAGTAACGTTACTTTTGATAGGAGAGCGACAAGTCTGATTTAAACATATTGGCAATCAAGGTCTAGGGCATACCTTGTGGGCAATAGTTCACTTACGTGGAACTTGGCTGTTTTACCCCGCTCTACACAAGATGTGAACCACTCTGGGGTGACCATGTCAGCAGAAAAATCTTTTGATCTGACAAACTCACTCAGAGGGAATTTTGTAATTTCCTTGCCATGTTTCCATGACAGTGTCTGTTTCAGTTCACGAATATATGTTTGGGTACACGTCGCTTAATTATTCTTCGGCAATATTTGAAATTGTAGCAAAATTATTTAGAAGCAATTTATTCCACAATAACGTTAACGTTTGCGAATGTTTCTCGCCGGTCTGCTTAATCAGTTTACCAAATTGACGTCAGATGAAACGGAAGAACACAACAATATTTCTCAAAATAAAAAAGTCATGGAGCATGATAATTTTTTGTTCAGTTCGATTTATTTTCGAATGGTGTTCAGAGCGATTTTGGTGGATATTTAATTAACAATTTCGAAACTCTTTAGCTGAGATATTTAGAAAAACTTCCAAAATACTGTCTAAGTATTGCCAAATGGATGAATGCAGTCAGTTCCGAAATCTGAACAGTTCTAGATATTAAGTTACAGTTAGGCGTAGGTTTGTTCAAGAGGATAACCGTATCTTCCCATTTCCATGAGATTTCTTTGGTCGTATTACCTGAGAATACTATAATTAATCTTTTTATTGCTCTCACCTCTTCTCTTATTGGTTTTCTTTTATTCCTCAGCGCGTTCGTTTTTCAAAGTTTTTTTTTTCATTTTTTTTTCAGGGGGCTGTTTGCTGCTTCTTCTAAGACAAAGGTGCAGCTGTACTAAGTTTACCTTAAGTTTTTTTCCTTTATTTTTTTCCTTTAAGTTTCCTCTTAATCTTTCTGTTTACGGCAAATACTGACTTGAGCCCTATTTCAGTTGCCAGTGGCCGGTCCTCGAGGATTTCGGCTCAAAGAAGGTTTCAGCTTTTTCTTTGTGTTAGACGAAGTTGGCCTTGTTCCAGCAAGGACTCTTGCTCATGCGCACAAGTTCCGAACAAGGTATGTAACACCTGAGGTCACGTTCAGTTGTGTGTGTGTGTGTGTGTGTTTTTTTTTTTTATGCACACAGTTAAGTAGATTGTAATGATCAACGACCTGCGATGTTCATCATTTTTCGGTGTGTGTGTGTGTGTGTGTGTGTGTGTAACTTGTGTAATCCACGATTTGCCTGGAATGAACTCCAATGACAAAACTCACGCAAGTATTCGGAATATTGTTGTTCTCGAATTATGTCAATTTCTTGGACAGAGTAGACCTTTTATTTGCCACCGCCAGAGAACAGCACCGTAAGCAAATGCCAGGACTTGTTTGTTTGTTTGTTGGGGCTTCCCCTTTTGCAAGACTGGCGCAACAAGTTAATTTTGTTGCGCTTGTTTTATTTGATTTTTTCTCCATAAATATTCTGTAAACCACTAATATATGAGTTAACAGACGAGATTAAAGTATGGTTTAATATTCTGGGTAAATTGTAAACGGAATATGCTGGCAATGTTCATTACCATGAAACATTGGTGATTACGTACAAGAATATTTCTTATTAGACTGTGACAGCGAAGATCAGTTATTTTTATTCGTTTATTTATTTACGTCGAGTGTAACAGCAGCGTCATCACATTTCCTATATTTGTATTAGTTGTGCCCTACTCCGTCGTGTGAGTTCGTCTAACACCGGGCTAGTAAATTCTACTAGCGCTGCTCGTGACTTGAAATGTACTTACTGGTATGTAACCCAGTAGTGAAACGCCACACGCTACCTGTGTTTTGGCTAACAGCCTCTCCCCAAAAACATCGGGAAAACAGTTTTTTACTTTCCTCCATTCTTCGTTTTGTTAAAGGTCAGATAGGTGAAACGAATAGAAATAATGTCATCCGTTTCAGGTGGAGAGAGAGAGAGAGAGAGAGAGAGAGAGAGAGAGAGAGAGAACGACTTTCCTCTCTGCATCTGAGAAAATGGGAAAAAGAGAACGGGAAGCTCTGGCAAATGTTGTTGCAGTGTGACGTTGGTTAGTTGGCGTCTTTACGAGGCTTGGTCGTGATCTTACATTAACTCAGGAGCAGCGCTTCTGTTTTTTCATCAATTGAAGTAAATCCGTGGTCTACTAAGAATTTTGATAATGGGAGCTGAAAGAGCCAGGTAACTGGTCAGTCCAGAACGCTTAACGATTTTGTTGTCAGAAATAGATGTGGCTTGTTCTTTTTGTAAACATTTATATCATACTAGGTAGGACGTTGGTCAAGTACTTGAGTATACCAATTACTTGGTTAGGCTAAGTGTTAATCTTTAGAGAGAGAGAGAGAGAGAGAGAGAGAGAGAGAGAGAGAGCAGGTTGAATGTGCTTGTCTTTGCCAACGACAGGCGCCCTTTCTTCGTCCCGTGGCATGTTTACGTTACGCCCGAAGTTCTAGAGTTGCAACTGGTTTTTGCGTCTAGCTGCATTTTCCTTATTTGGTTTTGGTTTATCTTTGTTACCATGAAACGGAATGGAAAATAATTTTATTTTTATAGTTTCAAACTTGTTGCATTGTTGTACAACATTTAGTGCTTCCATGCAGAATTAAGTGAATTTTGTTCTCGAAGCTTTGCAACCTTTTCTAAAGGAAGCAGGTTTTCATTTTTATGTTTTATTCATTTGAAATAGGCAGGGGTGACGTCCTAATTTGTAATTTCCTTGTTGACAGCTACTGTCCATTTTATTAATTCATATTTAAAACCAATGTTAAACTGTTTTGTAATGCTTACGCAATGCAACTTTCACTCTGACGGAACTTTAAGTTTTAATAAAGTTACTTGACACATTTGAAAGGACAATTATTGGGAAAAATTACAAACTCAAGTTCCGATTGATCAAGGAAAATGACTTGAGGGTTGGTTCAAAAGCGGGAAAACGATAACGGAAAAGCGTTGAATCTTTTGTTCAACCGGTTGGCATTGGTAATGTCGAAGCCGTAGTCCGGTATTTTTAAAATGACGCATTCGTTGACATGTCCTCCTTTATTTTTTGGCTCTGTTGATCGCTAAGTTTCTTATTTTTCTATTTCTTTTTGTACTTTGCATAAGTCGGTCATTTGGGTTAATGGCCTTTTTTCTGTTAGTCTGTCAGTTAGAACTTTTCTCGTGCAAGAAATGCAAAGATTTTGTGCCTAGATAATGAAATTTCTCTCTCGAAGATGTGTGTTTGTTTGTTTGTTTAAAATAATAATGATTATTATTTTTAATAATAATCATTATTAAAAATAATGATTATTATTAGAGATAATTAGTGTGAGGACAGGTTCCAGGGGTTATTCCAATTAGATGAACAGACATTTAAAAAATAAATTTGTTTGTTTACTTATTTACCAGCATCATACGCCTTTATTCTCCTCCTGGGAATGATTAATTCTTACGTTCATGATACCTTTTTATATTCTTTGTCGTCAGGCTCCAAGATTTTGATGTCGGAGATTCGGAAGTTGTCAAATTTTGAAACCCATGACTGTAATTAGGGTAATATAATTGGTATTTGGGGTTCACTGTAAGACTTAATGTTGACAACATGATTCTGAAATAAGGAATTGAATAGTTGTCTGTGGAGGTAAATAGAAAAATTATATTTAATATTAATGTTAATGGATATCAATATTACCATGATGAACAAACCCACGATGACATCGGTGTAATATATATTAAAGATATATAGAAAACGAGAACCTCCTCGATTCTCTTCTTGGGGAGAATAGCAAGTTCTCGGAAGCTCGAGTTTTATATATATCTTCAATATTGTTTAAATATATATGTTCATCTATATCATGGTTGATTTCTTCGCCATTTTACCTACTCATGCGATTGTGAGATCTTTATAGTGTCATTATCAATGGTGATACTTTTGGCAGTTTTTCATGTTGGGGAGAAAAAAGTTAACCGGTAGAAGTTTTCGGAGAGAGAAACGTAATAGCAAGCAGGCTTTCCACAGTCATGACTGCGAAATGGAAGTAGGTTAATTGCAAGCAAATGCTCAGTGGTTAGCCAAGGAATTCCCACCAGGACGCTCGAGTTCTTGTTTTCATGACCTTAATAAAACTTAAGTGGTAAAGTCGTTTAACGAGCTTTTGTATTTATTCATACGCCTACGTTTTTGCTGCGCTGTCCGGTGTTTGTTGTTGGCGCCTACGTGCGCTTTTGTGTTACGGATCTGCTAATGATTGTGCGCTTGTTTATCTTTATATATATGCAAATATTTCACATATCGTTTGCAGATGTTTGTTTTATATATATTTATGTATATATATATATATATATACTATTATATATATATAATAATATATATTTATATACACACACAGATACATAGAGAAATAGTTATATATAAACAAGCAAGGAGCTGAAGGAGACGTCATGATCTAGTATTTGTCCATTTATTATACATGCTGACGTTTCGAGAGACAGCCTCATTTTCAAAGCTGAAAAACGCAATTATAATATATAAAAATGTTACAAAGACTCAAGAATGAGGAAATTTACAATTTAAAGAAATATTAAAACTTTAAAACAATTTAAAAATTTAAAAATCCAATATTCAACAGACAGAATGCAAGAAACAGACCACTACCTTTCAGGAGGGGAACCAAGGACCTAATGACATCAAAAACAGAGACAAGCGCACACTCAAGCCAGGTGCAATGTTGTGGGAGTAGTTTGGTTGTTTAAAGAAGGAAGAAGCTTCTTGATGTGGTAGCGGTCTGTTTCTTGCATTCTGTCTGTTGAATATTAGATTTTAAAATTTTAAAGATTAAAGATTGTAAAGTTTAATATTTTTTAATTTGTAAATTTCTTGATTGCTTGAGTCTTTGTAACATTTACATATATTATAATTGCGTTTTTCAGCTTTGAAAATGAGGCTGTGTCCTCGAGACGTCAGCATGTATAATAAACGGACAGACAAATGCTAGTTCATGACGTCTCCTTCAGCTCCTTGTTTTACGTTGGTTGATAGCAATGCATCTTGTCCAATATACCTATATATATATAGATATATATATATATATATATATATATATATGATATATATATATACATAAATATATCGAGTCTTGGTCGGGTATCAGACTTCAGTTCATGTATCTTCAGTTGGATCTAGGCTAGTCGTTCGGTTTACAAGCAGATACGTTTTGCGTCACGCTGAGTCCTGATGAACGAGACCTGACAGCTCACTTTACGCGTAACAACAGCCGTGAGTCATGGTACAGCTCTATTTAACTAAGTGCTTAAGCAAAAATACATCGCTCCAGATTCTCTCTCTCTCTCTCTCTCTCTCTCTCTCTCTCTGAGAGGAATGACATCTCTGAGAAATTGGATGTGCCCCATACCTAATTATAAATGCCGGAGATGCGCCTTAGGCAATTGTTAGCGTGTACTTAACAAGTATGTGACAGTAACAGCAATGAAAGGAAATGCATTCGCAACTTGACTCTTAATGGAAACTTTCCGTTACTTTTTAAATGGCTTTAACAATATCTCTCGTTTAAATATTGCAATATTTCTTAAATTGGGTTTGCTTATTTAAAGCGTGCATTTTTTTTTTGTGCTTGGTTGCAGCGTTACTCCGGAGGAGTACTGGACCAAGTCACCAGGCTGTTGTAGCCGGGTTGTGCTTGCGTCAGCTGTAACCGACCCGGGTTTGATCTTATCGGGGAAGGAGGAATCGTTCGTTAATTTTCTTCAGGAGGAAGCGTAACCGATAAGTAATAAAAACATTAGTTAAGACACCACTGTGGTCATTGTAGTGTGTAGTACAGTATAGTAAATAACATGTTTTGTGGAAATTGTGGACATGGAGGCATAAGCATTCTTGGCACGTTTTTATATGCTAAAATTTTCAAAACAATGGAAAGCTTGCCCTGGGGTAATGTAACTTTGTTTCCCTCACCCCCCCCCCCCCCCCCTCTCTCTCTCTCTCTCTCTCTCTCTCTCTCTCTCTCTCTCTCTCTCTCTCTCTCTAAACAGACTACGTCTTCTGAAATGTTTGTACAACAAAAGTGAATTTTATTGCTGTGCTATTCTCAATGGCTCATATTTATATAAATAGCTATAGTAGATTAACATCAGCCGTGCATTTGATGTCTAGGCCAGTCCTTTACGACGCTCCTGATTGGCTGTTGATGAGCCAATCACAAGGCTGGGAACCTCCGTCTCTGGAGAGAGTTCTCATAGGCAGGATGTATGTTCCATCTCTCCTGAGGTATAAGTCATTCAGGAGAGGTGGAACATACATCCTGCCTATGTGAACTCTCGAGAGAGACTGAAAGTTTCCAGCCCTGTCATTGGCTTATCAACAGCCACTCAGGAGCGTCGCAAGGGACTGGCCTAGACGTAAAATGCACGGTTGATGTGAATCTACTGTATTACGGTTGTTTAAATATTCAATAATTCATTTATTTGCTTCTTAAAACCCCATCTGCCTGCATACAGTTATTTCGATCAGCTTCCCAAGTCTAGATTTCAAACTTGTTTTAATAACTTCCGTGACTTCGGGATCGACGTGTAAGTAAAAGTATTCGCTCCTCCTGCTAATGGGCTCATCAGTAGCCGATTTGTTTACGTGTCCAGGCAATGTGTCCAGGAGTCATCTCGGAAATTACGTAGGATCCACAAAAGAGAATTATTGAAGGTTTGCATAACTTCTCATCGGATGGTTAGCCATTAGAATTGGATGTACTCTAAGTAAGAGAAAAAAAAATTTAATCATCTAAGTGCAAAACTACCATTTTGCTTATTTTTTTCCTTTTGGAATCCCTCAGCTTTGTACAACTGTTAGCTAATTTTTAAAATATCGTTTTAAATAATTTAGATAGTAATTGCTCATTTTGACTGCAGGTGATTTGTTTTGTGATGGCGTTAATCAAAATTTTTAAAAGGAATTTGTCCTTTTAGTATCGTATTTATTGATTTGTCAGGACTTTATACTTTTGAGAAGGTAGCTCGTATCTCAAGTTAGCCTATTTCCTGTGTCGGTTTCATCTGTTCTAGCCTTTGGAAAATTGGATGAGTCCTTTGTATTATAAATCTTTGGCTAATTACAACTTAAAATAAATAAAAAAAATTCACTGAGCTATCTCTTTTTATTCTATCGTTGAAGATCTCCATTGAAGTTCTCCACGAACTATGACCTGTGACCTCTCTCTCTCTCTCTATCTCTCTCTCGTCTCTCTCTCACCTATCTCATCTCTATATATATATATATATATATATATATATATATATATGTATATATATACACATACATACATTTGTATATATACATATACATATTTAATTTTGTCACATACACAATTGGCTTTTCAGATACTGAGCCACAATTATTATTGAATATTTAATACATGTTATCTTTGGAATAACTCACACCTAAGGGATATTATAATTGGCAAGTAAATCCTCCTTGGTTTAGATGCAGTGGTAGACTATGCAGAATCAGATGAACTTGTCAGTTACAATTCCCCTTCAGTGTACGCTTCAAAGGGAGGGGTGTGTGGGTCCGGGTGGTAGTGCTAACAGTGCACCTCCCTGTAGGCAATGGCCATTTGACCCTTAACTGCACCCACTTTTTCGCCTTCCTTCCGTGTTTCTGTCCAACCTCTCTGACTGCTACATCTGGGTTCAGCTGAGATCCTTGTAGTTAAACTCCTTTATCCTCTGGAGTTCTCTATTTTGCTGTCCAGCCTCTCCAGCTCTTTTCATCGTCTTGAGCGTGAATAACCGAAAGTACCCTAGTGCCTAGCTTGGCACCCAATGAAATTCATTTTCATGGCCTACAACCAGTTCCTCGTTGGACTAGTGGTTTCCTCGCTCGGCTACCAATTCGGTGGTCCGAGGTTCGATTCTCGGCTCGGCCAACGCGGAATTAGAGGAATTTATTTCTGGTGATAGAAATTCATTTCTCGATGTAATGTGGTTCGGATCCACAATAAGCTGCAGATCCCGTTGCTAGGTGACCAATTGGTTCCTAGCCACGTAAAAATATCTAATCCTTCGAGCCAGCCCTAGGAGAGCTGTCAATCAGCGCATTGGTCTGGTAAAACTAAGATATACTTAACTTTATGGCCTACAACCCATTAACTTTTTTGGCCTACAACCCATTAACTTTATAGCCTACAACCCATTCTTTTTATACTACCCAACCCTTACTTTATAGCCTACAACCCATACAGTAAACTTCCTTAGCCTGCTTATGACTATAAGCAGCGTTACCAATGCTTCTTTCTGCCCGCTCAACGTTGCCAAGCACAGTTTTAACAATTGTTTGAATTGCATTTATAATCTAGATTATGTGTTAAATATAGAATGTTTATATAACAACACACATAATATATATATATATATATATATATATATATATATATATATATATATTATATATTTGTGGTGCTGGGGACCCTCCAGGTAACATGAACTTCCAAGTAAAGTAAAACGAGACAACTGAAGGACTACTTTATATTATATATGAATATATAATATATATATATATTATATATATAATATATATATATATATATATATATACACAGATATATGCATAATATAAACCAGATAGTTATAAATATGAAGTTATTATATATTTTAATAATAATAATAATATATTACAACCCCATTTGGTAACTTCTATTCTATATAATCCGCCCCATGACATTAAACATATGTGTATATGAAAGGAACTTTTTATAAACAAAGCGACAGGATTAGCTGAACATTTTCTAAAATTGGTTTAGAAAACCAGTAGAATTTCTGATTTTGCTTGACAAAGTAAGCAGCATTAATTATGGATTTCAATAGATCCATTCTACACAATGAAATACCTATAGACTGTTCTTTGATATAATTTTTGACCGGATGATTTACGAATATTTGCAATGTGCCTCTGCTCAAGAAGCAAGTCTGTCTAACTTTGATACTAATGATCTGAAATTTTCGTAATCATTACACATACATACATAATACCTACGTATATATGCACAAATAATGTGTATTATATATATATATATAATAATATATATATCTATATATATATATAGATATATATATATAATATATATATATATATATATATATATATAGATATATATATATATATATATATATATATGCGCGCGCCTCAGTGGCATCGTTATGGTCTTGGCCTGCTCTCGGGCATTCCACTGAGGGGTTAGAAGTCACGTAAAGCCGTTGGTCCCGTTGCTGAATAACCATTGGTTCCACGAAACCTAAAACCCCATACAAACAAACTATAAATATATATATATATATATATATATATATATATATATATATATATATATGTGTGTGTGTGTGTGTGTATATATAAGAGAATTTCAGATCATTAGTATGAAAGTTAGACTTGTTTCTTGAGTAGACATTCAGTGCAAATATTCGTAAAGCGTCCGAGCATTATTATATTAAAGAACATTATATACTCGTATGTATTTCATAGTTAATACTGTTTATTTTTTATTAAGGAAAATCAGTTATTTATTGGATTTTTAAAGCAATGTCAGACAATGTTCAGTTTGATCCAGTCGTTTTGTTTATAAGAAGTTAGAAAGTGACTTTCATATACTTTTCTCTTTTTATAGAAAGATACTACTTGTAAATACTTTTTTGGACATTGTAGATGAGAGGTGGTTGACATGTTTACTTTTTGGTGGCGAAACAATTTTGCTCTATACATTTTGAAATCTTTGAGTTAACGAAAATTGACCGAAAAGGTCTGAAGTATGGGTAGTCACATAGCCGTTTTCCCGTACAAAAGAACCATTATGATTTAGGTCGTAACCCTAACAACCTGTTATATTCAGAATCTGTAAAATCCGTATTAATATCTTGTGAATATTTGGGAAATCTTAGTCAAGATTACCGCTTTTCGTTTTCCGTTTTCTGAAAGTTGGTTGTTTGAAAGTTCTTAAGTTTTTATTTCATCTGTGAATTACAACTGGTGTAACATCTGATTTTTGGCAAAAGGTGTCAGCCATGTTTAGTAACTTCTACCGTAATACAATAAAGGTAACATGGATGAGATCAATAACATTTAATACCAGCATCCTACTCACACGGGGACCATAACATTATCAATTTTGGCTACTTACTGACAACAGCAAACAAAGGTTTGAAAAGTAAGATGGTTAAGCACGAGAAGAAGAAAATTACTCATTCCTGTCAGACTTCTAATCTATATAATCCACGACATTAATCATCCTTAGCCAATACGAAGCATTAACTTATCTTAATGCACTACTCTGAAAGCATCCACTCCTACTCAACGGTAGGTGAATTAGACAAAGAAAAATTCCTCACCGCTATTCTATGCACTCGTTTTTCTTAGAATGAAGCTTCTCTTAGACTCACGAGCCGATTATGTTGCTGACTATTGGGCGGCAAATTTTAGCGAGCAAAATAAACGAGTTGTTAGGTGCTGCTGCTGGCTGCTGATGTAGCGCTGCTCTTTTTTTATGCACGTATATTTAGTGAGCGTGTTAGGCTTAGTATGCAGTGTGTAGCTCGAAAGGGTTTTCTGGTCTTTTGAGTTCGGCTCCTCCTACCCACAGGTGGCACTGGGACATCACAAAGAATTGGCTCAATTATCAAACAAAATGGAAATCGTCTTAATCATCCTCTTTTATGGATAGTTCATGTCAAAATGATATGCCAGAAAGATGATGTACGTAAGTTATTAATGTTTCTGAATTTTGGCAATCTTCAACCTTCTTGAATAATTTTGAAGCCAATAAAAAAATTACAATTCCCCAAGGACATTTTTCCCCTGCAAAATCTCGTGATGAAAAGAGAAAAAAAAAGGCTATGACTTTTTTTGGCCAAGCGGGCGAGTGAGCCGAAACCAGAGAACTGCGAGAGAGAGAGAGAGAGAGAGAGAGAGAGAGAGAGAGAGAGAGAGAGAGAGAGAGAGCGCTTTGTTATTGTGTTTATATTAGCTGCTGGAGGCGCCAAGGATGGGTCTCGTTAAGGGGTAGGTACTCACCGGGAACTATCGGAGAGGGCGCCGAGAAGGATAGATGTGTCCTCGTGAAGGAGTTTTTGTGATGGTGGTTGTGATGGAAGGTACCTGAATAGACACAGACACAGGTAAGTCGGTTTCAGGGGTTACAGCCCTCGGTTTCGTTCAGGCTTCGGCATGGAATGGAAAGACTGCGCACGTTGCAAGGAAAGGAGCTGTTGAGGGCGGGGATGCGTTCGATGGATGGGGTTGACTGATAGACGAAGGACATTTGGAGGAGGGTTGTGGAACAGGGGGTTTGAGCAGGTGAGGGAGGGCAGCAGCATGCACACTGAAGGGAAATAAACAAAGGCTGGATTAAAAATGAAATACTCTCAAAATATAACATGTCCTATGACAGTGCTTCATAAAAATCCTGTCCTTACAAAATTCTAGTGGAACATTTGAGGATATTACAATGAAGAGAATGTTATACACAAAATGGAATTTGATTGACACATATTATATCCGCTCATTTTGAATGATTTTGGAAAAGAAGGGCTTGAACAAGGTCTTATAGGGGAGGGGGGGAAGAGTGGCTTAATTACTAGTTACTGGGAGATGGGCGGGACATTGATTGAATGGAGTGTGACTGATACATGCGAAGAATGGTCTGAAATGTTGCTTGTGTCTGCGCTTGTGCCTTTTAGGGTGACATCAAGGAATGGAACTGAGCCACGTCATAAGTGATTTTGAAGTTGTCTTGACTACGATCAGTTTCCCTTAAATGAATATTGAAAAACCTGGAAAAATAGATAAGAAAGGTTAGATGAATTGTTTAGTTTGGTTATTAATTATGGTTGTATTTTAACTGTCATGGTGTAGTACTCATCACAACGTGTTGGAATGATTGCAGTGTCGACGAAATTCTGGCAGAATCTGTTTTGGTTTTGGCATGTTCGGAAAATGTTAGCATTTAGCAGAACATATTTACATTAAAAATTGTTATGAAAACCAAACACTTTTATGAAAACCTTAAAAGGATTCCATAAATCTATAGAATTGATGCTTCTTTTGCTAAAGGACTGCATATCCTTTGGTTTACCTATCTGGGAAATGTGAACTGCTCAAGATTCACAGAGAATTTCACTGCGACTTACCAAACCTTTCTAGGGATTACAGAATTTACATCTAAGAAATGTATGGTCTTTGTATCCCTAATAATAATGATAATAATAATAATGGTAAAAACTTACTGCATGCGTGAGTAGGTATATGATTGAATATTTATCATATTATTAGTATTTGTCTCAGTGAAAATATGTATCCTAGAAGCAAACAGGAAAGTCATGCATTTTTATCACCCAGTTGCCTGAAGGACTGACTGCATCGTCAGATCGTATTGAACTCATTTTCCTGCCGAGAGCGACCAGGTTTGCTGAATAGCTGCACCAATAGGCAGTCAATGTGCCTCGCTGTCGAACTTCTCAGTTCCAGGGGTCCTTTACTCCTCACACCGTTGGACTGTGGAATATTCTCCCTGAAGATGTAGTGAAAATGGAACCCCAAAAGTTCGAGCAAAGATTCAGTGCGTTTCATAATTTACTTACATTTTTATCTATTTATTTATTAATGTTTTAATTTACTTCTCGTTTTCTGTGTTTAATTTTACCTTCTGCTCTTCTTGGAAGCTTCATTTGTAAGCAGTCGCCTTGTGGGATCGTTCCAGATGGATAGGTTTCATCCTCTGAATAGCTAATAATATTTATAATGATAACGTACTGTTTGTATGAGCAAAAGCTCTAGTGGCACAAGGTCACAACGGAGCAGCCTTTTGTAAAAAGTCATGTTCATGTGCCGGTTTTGGACTGAATTGTTCTCAGCACAGAAGTCATCTGTAACAGCTCAGCTCAGCTTCTCGGGCAAAATTCTATGTTGATTTTAAGGTCCCGTTATATCAATTTACTTTAATCATAAGGGCCTTACTGGATCATCAGCGCCCAGAGAAGCAGGGATGCTCTTCCTCAAGCAAAGGTCTAGAGAAGCCAGGTCTGTCTAGACCTTAAGATCATCTGAAGCTGTCGGCTTCTTTATTCAATTCAACTCTGCTGCCGCTTGAATAAGCGTTAGAAGTGAGTGAGTTTAGTATGCTTCAGCCAGGTTGCATAAAACATTTCTTGAGGTTTAAGACAAGAAATTATAGTTTTTAATAGCCACGAAGGTCACCAAAAGTTCTTCTATAATAGAAAGAAAAGAAAATGTTTTACTTTGACATCTCTGATTTCATTATTCATATTAATTGTTGTCTACCCTTCTTTATCGGTATTATTTTTTTATCAAGTCCCCATAGACGGTAGAAAAAAATCACATTATATTTTATCTATTAGCAGGATTTCGTGAAAACCTATAGCGAAGAACCTAATATTTTCAGCGACAAATCGGTTAAATGTCACAGATCTTTTAGTTGGATTATCAGAACTAATGAACAGGTTTTGATGAAGTCTGCAAAATATTAGATTGACTATAAGATTTAAGAAGAAGATTGTAACCTAGATTTTCAGAGATTCTAATACTCCATAACGTGAAACATATTCGGGGTCCCCTTTTCATAGTGATAAATGATAGCATTGATTTCCTCATAAGTGAGTTCAGTTAATCTAGCCTTTCAGGGTTAAAGGTTGAGGTCATATTATGTTCAGTTTATACTTCACAGCGTGGTACGTATTTACGGGATCCATATTTCATTGACAGAATAGATGCCGATAATTCCTTTTTTATATGTTTCAGATTTAAATGCTTCGTAGCTGGATACACAATCCCCTTGATTTAAATGGAACATTGATTACAAATTTTTGGTGGTTTTAATATTTTTTAGCGAATGCAGGTTAATATGCGGTCTCCTTACCGCGCTGATAATTTATAACTGTTATTCCTTTATAATGACTATGTTTTCGGAGCTTGACCCTTGAAGTCATAAATTTTTGGCAGTATACATGCTTCATAAAAACCAACGTTCTTGTGGTATCCTACTTTTATCAGTATTTGATGAAGATAATTCCATAATAATTAAGTTTAACGAGTTTGTTTGTTTGTATGGTGCTTTTACGTTGCAAGGAACCAGTGGTTATTCAGCAACGGGACCAACGGCTTTTACGTGACTTCCAAACCACGTCGAGAGTGAACTTCTATTACCAGAAATACACATCTCTCACTCCTCAATGGAATGGCCGAGAATCGAACCCGCGAACACCGAGGTGGAACGCAAACACCATATCACATATCAACCACGCCACTGAGGCGCTACTAAGTTTAACGAGTTTGCCCCTATGAGACTCGTTCTAGACCAGAGGGTACTACTGTTAGTGCAGTCACTAGTTTTCCTATGATTTATTACATCTGCTTTTGAAGTTTTTATACTGTTGTAAAGTTTTTTGTTGAAAGGATTACTTGAATTTTGTGAACACTGATGAAGAAACATTTCAGAAAATTAATTTTTGGTAGTTATTGATGAAAAACCAACTGGAATTCTGTTGCTGTAGAATACATGCCAGATCTCCTTGATTTATAATCTGAAATACTGATCTGCTGCTTACTGCCAAGAAGTTTAATACTTTTTTTTTTTTTTTTTTTTTTTTTTTTTTTTTTTTCAAAACGCGGATGTGTACGTACAATGGTGAAAGCGCGTATTGGTTCATATGGGGGTTGGTATATTATTATATTGTTGTTATTTTAACTGTAAATAAAACTTTTGCACCTAGTTACATGGGAGCCTATATCCAAATACAATTTGTAATTGTTTCATAAAAAACTTTTAAAAAGAGTTTGTTTTTGCCCTAAATGATTTATTTTTATTGATGTTGCCATGTAGGCTGGCACCTCTTTTAGGGAAGGCTAGATCCACATTTGAAAATCATGGCCTTGCTCAGGAGGAGCATCAGAAATCATTGCCAGTGGGACGATGGATTGGTTTAAGCGCTGATGGCTTTGTCTCCTCGTTTCCAACTCTGGAGGTCTGGTGGATGATCTTTGCTAAGAAAAAAAATCAATAGGCAGTGACAGGGGTCGTCGTTCTTAGCTAGAAACTGCGTGCTTACAAAGAACAGGCTATCCTTTATTGTATTTATCCAATGATTCCTCTCTGGATCAAGCCAGGTAAACGGTTGTGTACAGTTCAGAAAAGGTTCCTAGTCTTGGGCATACAGAGGTGCTGAGGATTCCCCATTTTATAAATACTAAGGATACGCTGAAAGGAAAGAAAACTGAAACATATGAACCCTGTGTAAAACTGGAAAGACGATCAGTTACAAAATGGATTGAAGAGATATTGAATTGAAGAATAGGGACTAGACTTCTTAGCAGCTTGGGAATCACTGTACAGAAGAATCAGAAAAGAGATTGGAAGGGTTAGTGAGTATATTTATTCGTGAAGAGCAGGTGGAAGTGGTAGATAATGAGTAGGCATTATCTTGAAGCAAAATTCAGAAAACTGTAGAGCAGTGAGCAGTAGATTACTGATGTGAAGCTTGACATCAAAACAGTACAATCTGAGTATTTTAGTAGTATTATAGTATGTTATGCAATAACAAATGATGTCTCAGAAGAAATAAGAGATTAACTTTTATATAGAACTGCAGAATGTTACGGATGAAATACCACATAAAGATATGAGAACGGTTATTGGTGCCATGTATCCAAAAGTTAGCAGGAAAATGAATGTAGAAAGTTGTAATAGTGCTGTAAATGAATTGCTAATTGCAGCTAACCTTCTCCAACAAAATATTATCAGTGAATACACTTGGCTCTCATAGAAACCAACTACATCACAGTCGTTAACCTAGAGATAAAAAGATCACTGAGGAATGTAAGGAGCTACTGAGGAACAGATGTCAGCAGCGATTATTAACTTCGTTACCACGTCCATGTTAATGGGGTCTAGTCCAGTGAATTTGCAGTTGGGTGTTATTTATCGTTTGCTATTTACCCTTTTCATATATTTCATAGAGGTTGGAGATGGAAGAGAAGGGTTAAAGTGAAGTAACTACATATGAAAATTTGACGGATAGAATATGCAGATAATGCCGTTTTAGTCAACAAAACTTGCATAGTAGAATGTATCGTATATCCGCAAATATGGGGTTCAAACTAAATCTGTAAAAAACCGGATGAGGACAAAATAAGCACAAAGAGATGAAATAGGATTAGATGGGGAAAAGATTAATGAGGTTGAATATTTCAGTTATCGAGGGACAACGATATCCAGTGAAAGTGCTCTTACATTGGAACTTCATGAGGAAATGAAAATGGCAAATCAAACGATGAGCATACTGAAAAATTGAGGACATCAAGATCATACATAAGTAAAGAATGATTTATATTGCTGCATCGACACAAATGAGGCAAAAGCAATAAGGCCCATATTATGAGTCAGATGGTAGGCTAGTAAAACGTTAATTCAAAAAGGAATGTATGGGAGTTCCATCAGTAGACGAAATGAAGATGACAAGATGGAGGTGGCTGAACATGTCCTTCGCACAGCCCCTGGGAGAATAGTATGTGCTAGTGTCATCTGAGTGCCTGTGGATGCCAGAAGGGTTAGAAGACCTACACCTACTAGAAAGAGATATCTGAGAAAGCTAGGTTGCCATGGGGAAGAGTCCTAGAAGATGAACATTGAAAAAAAGTGAGTGGGGGAACGTTTAGTAGAGTCGCTTTGTATCATGCGTTGTTGGAGGTGTGGATGTTGATGGTGCCTGAGGACCACAGTTAGGTTAGGTTAGTTCATTTCAGTTTTTTCCAGTTTCAGTTTTCAGTTCATTGTTGTTTAAACCTACATGGGGTTAAAAATTTTGGGTGTTGAGGGAAAACCAACCATGAGAATTAAATTTTTTTAAGAAGATTCTATGGTTAGTTTTTGAGATATGGCGTCCCGCTTTTTCAGGGAAGGTTCGGTTACGGTTCTGGAATTATGCATCCCAGAGTTAATGAGCCTAACACCATAAATCAAGTGTGAACATGCCAGGAAAGGAAAGAAGCCTTAGGCGATAGCAATTTGCCTTGTAACAGATACATAAGATCTTGGAAACATAGAAGACTAGGGTTTCATACATTCAGAAATAACCACCATTAATTAAAATTTCTATGCATGTGAACCTTGATGTGCACCAGTGAAGTGAATAGTGGAGATACAGTATAGTTGAGCAGCTTTCAAGAACACTAGCCAAAATCATAACAACAGAACAGACCATGGGTGACGAATTTATAGTTTAAGTGAAATGAATAGCATCTGTAATTGAAAAGTGGGTTTATGTATAAAAACGAGAGCCGTTTCTGTTATGGTACATTTCACCAGGAATTAAGGACCGTTTATAGATGTGGAGGAGAGGTACTACTGAAAGAACAGACAGTGCATTTTACAGAGAATCTAAGCCTTTGGGTTTTATGAACAATTCAAGGCGCAGTGACAGACCAAAATACCAATTATTTAAAGAAGGGAATATCTGAATTATCTAGTTTTACACTGAAGGATATCTGGTAGATTCTGTACAATCTCGTTTTCGAATATCTCAAAACTTCTGTAGTTATATCAGCCTTTTCTCTCTCTAAATTTGGGTGCTGTATCCATAATACCTTCGTCAGACCCAAAAGATTTTGAGAGAAAAAAATCTTAATCTATCACTTTTTATTTAGGTACAATATAACATTGGCAGC
>NC_087202.1:98731937-98751937 GCF_015104395.2 Macrobrachium nipponense
TATACGTACATGCATTCATACTTAATGCGTACATACACTCTATATATATATATATGTATGTAGGTATGTATGTATAGTGTGTGTGTGTGTGTAGATAGCTATTGGTAAAAATGGGAGTGAGATTGTTAGATTTCCTGAAAACTTAGGTACTTGTGTTAGAATTATTAATTGTTGTCTGAAAAATGAAAGGTTTCATTTGTATTATGGGGGTGTGTTTGTTCACAATTCTTTTCAATGTCTGTGTACACGGTGTACATTCACACGAGTAGGTATATTGGTTGTACGTATGTGTACAGGACAAGTAATGTAGTTGGAATCCCATGCTTTGTAAATGACTAAAAAAAACTATTTGAAGCGAGAATTGTAGGATATCTGTTTGCTATTTGTGCCGCTCTCTTGGGTAAATCTTGATCTGTATTCTGGTCTTATTTGTACTAATATCTTTTACTCATGAGCCATAATTTGTTATAAAACTTCAGTTTCGGAGTATGCATTTTTCCACAATTTTCTGTTAGAATTGTAATGTTAATTTTTTTTTTTTATCTGGGCTTGCTATCAAAGTATGAAGATTTGTTAACCATTTAGTTCATTTTGCTACCTGTGAATTTTCATTACTCTTTTTCGGATGTGCCCTTAATATCTATTTTGGAGATTGTTTTCTATATGTTTAGGAGAGTTTTATTTTCATTTATTTATTCATTTATTTATTGTACACAGTATGAGCGCAATGATAATTCAGTCACATGTACGTCTTAAGAACGCTTTACCATAGTTTTGTCTGTTTGAGAACAACAGTTGTATAGGGCGCCTGTGGCTCCTTTCAGGCATCTTGAACTCGTGGTCTCCTTTGGGCTTAGCATCTCGGTATATCCGAGTGTCCGTTGTTTGTGAGAGCGATTTCCCAATGAGGAATAGGGCGATTGGTTTAAATGTTAACTAGAAACGTAAGTCAGGTCACGGATCAATCTAGGTGGGGGTTTTGGGTGTACGAGGTTGTGTATGTGTATGCATGTAAATGATATGTATATATACATATATATATTTTATATATACAATATATATATATTTGTGGTTAATATATACACATATTACTATATATTATATATATAGAATAGTATTATGTATATATTATCATATATAGATATATAGTAGTATAATATAATATAGATTATTATATATACATCACATATATATATATATTATATAGTATATAGATATATTAATATATTCAATATTTATTAATATATACAATTATAAAATATAATATATATTTATAATATAATATATGAGATTATATATTCGGTAATGCTAATTATGGAAAATGATATAAAACCACTCGTGTTTTCTTTAGTTGTTTTTTTATCGAGGTCGACAAAAACAAATTAATTAACGAACTTAATTCAGCAGCGGGAAGTTTAAGTGGTCGTGTTTTGTTTTTATTGCGTCTGCTAAAACTTTCGTGACACTTGAATTTTTTTTCTCGTAAATTTTCAAATTCCCTTAACTTTTTTTTTATATGGTGCAAATGAATGTTGCGTGTCATTCAGTTCTGAAGATTTTCAATGGTTTAGGAATTTAGACCGATATATTCATAACTTTCCAACAGTATGCGTTAAAGAATGGCTGTACGTATAACGCAGATCACGTTCGTGTGTGTCTGCAAATGTAAACGTGCTTATTTGCTTTGTAGGTAATGCGTTTGCATTTCTTATTGTCAGGAGACCACAACTTAGAACAAGGGAAATAAACGACATCGGTATGAAAAGTCTTCGGGATGAAAGAATCAACGGAAAGTGAAAGTTATGACGCTAAAGTTACGTTTATGAGGACAATAATGAATCATTACCAGTTTCTCAGGTGCGCGCCTATTTGTAAGAGTGTGTCCGCAATGCGCCCTGGTAAATTTAAAAATAAATAAAAAAAAAAAAAATAAAAAAAAGCGAATTCCTCTGGCAGAGAGGACGCCGTAACCTTGACTCTGATCTATAGATAGACGAAACTTCACATAAATTAAGCGTGACAAAAGAAAAGGGAAAGCCATAAACTTTTTTCGCCGTGGATTCATTGCCTCAGAGGTAAGAGACGTGAGACTAATTGATGCTCGGGGAAGTCAAGGCGGTAAGCGGTGTGTTGGGCCTCTCGGCTGGCTCCTGCGTCTTCTGTAAGATGAACGAAATCATTCTCCACTTCTTATAGAGCTATTTGCTCCCTCGTAGATTAACTCGCTCATTTTGTTAGCTCTACTGAGTGATTAAAAAAAAGTTCTGAAAATGTGTGCCAAAGAAAAAAAAATGTCTTTTTGCCGCTCGGCCTTCTAACTTCATAGATGTTTTTTTCGGAGTGATGAACAGCCAGATCGAAAAGCTTACAGTGTCACGCGTTCAAGCCTCAACTTTAAGTTGCCAGTTATTATTATAATAATGTACAAATCGTTTTGGTATCGTGATTTTTGGATCTCAGGCGTAGTTATTCGAAGTTGTGTGTTCTCAGACGGAAAGTCGTGGATTCAGAAATAAAGCTGTAAATGTATATTGGGCGCAGATGAGGAAGCTCATTAATGCTTAACGTTATTTTAAAAACTAAAAGAAAAGAAACAAACGCATCCGATGCAAAATCGAACTCTCTTAAGTCATTTTCCCGCTGTTTCTCCGCTTCTGACGTTGCATCGAACAAAGTTTGATGGTGCAGACGCAGCCTCTATCAAGAATTCTCTACATAAATGATAAATGAATAAGGAATCAAAGTTAAGGAATTTCCTTTGGTACGAATCCCAGTTTCAAGGAAAGTGCGTTGATTCCTGACATAAATGATCAAGAAAGTGTCTCCACAACGCTCATATGGGGGCATGACCCCAATACTGTCTCAGACTTTTAGTTTTGTTTATTTTTATTTATAAGAAACATAGGAACTGATAGAATTCCTTTCTTAGAACTTAAATTCTGTGAAAGATTGCTTTGTAAGTCAGTGGCTTTTTCGATATGTAAATTTTGGAATTTTGCTCTTTTTGAATGATGATAATCTTTCGAATTTATATTGTATAATATATATATATATATATATATATATATATATATATATATATATATATACTATATATATATATATATATATATATATATATATATATATATATATATATATATATATATATATATATATATATATATATATATATATATATATATATATAGTATATAAGGTGGCAATCAGCATGCAAGTCAAAATCTCTTCCAGAATGTTTTATGATCTCGCGTTCTCTCATGTAGGCACCTGCTATTCGGACACATTAATGGCTATTGCTTCCAACGCTTCCAACTTCGTAGCAACCCACACGACAATCTTTTCTCTTAATATTTGACCATTCTGTTGTCTTATAACGCTTCAACTACACTGCTGTCACTGCTCCTTCGTTTTCCACCAGTCCACATTTCCTATCTGCAATATATTTGGCAAATTTGCCATTTCGTCAACGGTTTTTTGTTCTTTCTCTCATTTTCCTTACAAATAGAATGCTGGATTTGACATGATTAAGTACTTCGAGCGGACCTCTGCAAACCCTCAACACCTTTCTGGTTTTACTCTCGTCGGATCTTTCCTGGAGGGTGACCCCCGAGGGTTTTCGGAGCGCCTCAGTGGCGTGATCGGTATGGTCTTGGCCTGTCACCTCGGTGGCCGCGAGTTCGATTCTCGGGCATTCCACTGAGGTATGAGAGATGTGTATTACTGGTGATAGAAGTTCACTATTGACGTGGTTCGGAAGTCACGTAAAGCCGTTGGTCCCGTTGCTGAATAACCACTGGTTCCACGCAACGTAAAAGCACCATACAAACCAAACCGAAAAACCGAGGGTTTTCGGAAGTCGTAATCTGGGACTAATATTTCTTGGGGGGTCGTCATCTTTATAATATTGACAGTCTTTTGATTATGTCTTTACGGTAATCCCCCAGCGGGCTTGTACTAAACACGGCGCAAAAGTGGATAGATATGGGGGTCACTAACTAGGAAAGATCTCTCTCGTCTTCCGAATGACTTGAAATGTTCCCTTTGTCTTCTCTCAGCTAGTCTTAACAGTGAAGCTTCCTTTTATAGTTTAGGTTCTGCATACATCATTCATTTCCAGTTGCAATTAGAAGTGCAGCCTTTTTCCCTTCTCCCATTCCCGGTCTTTTAGCAACTTTCAGCATCAAAGTTTGTCACGGTAGTTTCTTTGTAAACTTCAATGATCTGCTAGAAAATATTAACTAGTACCTCCAAACTGTATTTTTTTTCTTTCATCGGGAAATTACACCTACAACCTTAAACGCTTTCACATTTGGTCTTTGCAATTACCTGTTATTGTTTCCCTTTTTCTCTTATCCTTAATGGCTATCATTTCTCTGCACCGGGAAAAGAAACATATGTAATGTTAAGACATCAACAAATGAATTGTTTGTCTCGCGGGAAATACATTTAAGATCGTATTCTGAAATGCGGTAATATCTGTTCTGGTAACACTCTTCTTTTGTAATTTTACTCTTATTGTGATTACGATAATACTGTCCTTTAAAGTAGCCTTTTTGTTTAAGGTCTGTTCTGGTGACACTTTTCTTTTGTTTTTCTCTTATTGTGATTACGATAATACTGTCCTTTAAAGTAGCCTTTTTGTTTTGGGTTGTGGAGTACTCCAAAACACTTGTGACATTGCTGAATGACGCCATTCCTTGGTACCTACTGATTGATTAAGAATCTAGGTTCTTTTGTCATCATTGGAATGTAGTACTGCGATTGTAACCCATCCCTAAAGAGTGTGTGAGTCCTTGTTAATTTCGCAAAAATATAGTCTTTTGGAGTAATTGTCAGCATAGGATACGTAATTCCACTTATGCATTCCGGATATATATACCCACATGCAACATTTATATATATGGCTGGATTTTCATTACATAGATTATAAATAGAGAAGGGCTTATCCCCCTCAACCAGTAATAAGTAACCATAAATGACAAGTAAGCAAAACATGAAGTGTCAGGTGTTGGTGCTGCAGCCAAGCATTTGAGATGATTCATTTTTTTTCTTCTTCTCGCTGCCAGCATACTGAAAGGCTTTAGCAACCTCTAGAACTCCAAGTAAAGCTCTGTTTTGATATTTTAACTTTGCAATACAGTTAACAACTGAAGAAAGACCTCTAACCAAAAGTCACTTCTTGCTCGAGAATCGTAAGAAGTAGGGAAAAATAAGATATATCTGGTGAAGTGACATGCAAGTAATGTGTAAACATTGTTAAGCATTGGATAGTGCTAGAGTCACGCCATTAGCAGAAGTAATTGGAAAGAAAACGCAAAATAGCAGCTGCTATCTTGCACAGTCAGTCCCTCCACAGTCAAGGCTGCGTCTAGCAACCAGCATCGCTTCTTTACCGAACGAAGAAGAGCAGCACTGCCGAAAAAGGACATCCTTGAGTGACGTTTGATGTGATTCGCAGGTGATGTCTGGATTTAGCCTTCCTTGACTGTAAGAAACCCGGCGATAAATGCGGCCTCGCATCACGCACGGCGTGTTTTGGATACCTGGTGGCGTCACGCCCGAAAGTGCTCGCTTTGCCATCTGCTCCGCTGTCACATTTTTCACGATCTTCTCCCTCGTGTGTGTCGTAAATTGCACTCTATATGCATGGCGGTCACAATAAAAACGAACGATTTGGCTCAGAAGCGCGTGTACGTGTTTCAGATGACTTCTTGTCGACGCTTGAAACCTGTGGGCAATTCGTTCTGGTGAATCACAGAAAATTGGATAATGGTATCACGTGACAAACTTTTTTTTCATTCTTTTCGTCATATTTGCAAATTGTGGAAGAATCAGTAATGAACAATTATATGAAAATATTTTTGAAACCTCCCACCAGAGATTCTTAATTTACTTTTAAGGTGAAAAATGTTCCCTTCAAGATACTTAACAGTTATTACCATATTTGTCTTGATCTGAAAATCTGCACTAACTTGCAACTTTTTTCACTTTCGTATTTTTGCCACGATGCATTCCTAGCAGAATTTACACTCGTGGCCTACTTTCCACACTGCATGCCGAGTGCTTGGCCATTTCTGGGTCACGCTTAGGACTTTGTTGACTTTCATATTTTAGATAAGTCAGATAAGATGAGACAGACTGACTAATTTGAGCGCGGGCGAATGCGTTCGATATTTCGAGATTCTGAGGTGTCTCTAGCGATTTGGTGTTCAACTGGGATCTGTTTATCATGCCGTATAGTTAGTTAGCCCACCAGCTGTGGGAAGGATAATAATAAAGAAAACGCTGGGTACAGGAGGCTGACGTCCGCCGCTTTTCCGCATATTATTATGGTCTGTTTGGTGCCATTAAGCTCTCAGAGCTTGTTTACATACCCTGTGTCTCTGATTTATGAAAGCGTTTTCTCTCTTATTACCTAGAATGGTGGCATTAAAAAAAAAAATTAAAGATTGTAAAGTGCTCACTCCATCCCCCTTCTGTCTGTCTGTCTGTCTGTCTGTCTCTCTCTCTCTCATCATATTCACCAGAAAAGAGATTTTTTATTTCTCTCTCTCTCTCTCTCTCTCTCTCTCTCTCTCTCTCTCTCTCTCTCTCATATCTATTCACCAGAAAAGAGTCTCTCTCTCTCTCTCTCTCTCTCTCTCTCTCTCTCTCTCATATCATATTCATCAGGAAAGAGATTTTCTCTCTCTCTCTTTCATCTTATTCACCAGAAAAGAGATTCTCTCTCTCTCTCTCTCTCTCTCTCTCTCTCTCTCTCTCTCTCTCTCTCTCTCGTTTTCCGAAACTATCAAAAGGGCGTAAAACAGACCCACACTGTCTGTGTTGTTCCAAGCAAGAATCAGGCCGACTGTCAATCACGACACCTGTCCACATCTGTCTTCTTCTGAACGCTGTCTACTGTCCGCGTTAACTGATTCTTGCTCTAGGCAAAACGAACATTCTCATTCTCGGTGACAAACCAAAAGCCAGTTTCAGCATAGCAGACAAACACCAGGCCCGTTTGTCAACGACGAGAAAGAGCTAACTAAGTAGAGTTTATCTGCTTTCACAAGTCGTATTTTCGTGTTTTTGTCTTTTTTTGCGTAATTTAGCATTTCAGACTTTCTTGTTTCTCGGGAATTTCGAATTTTCTAGATTTCAGAATATTCACAAACTTTATCTCAGTTTATATAAGATGCAACATTCAAGCTACGTTGACAATTATCCAGCTAATTATTACTTCGTTACTTTAATTTATTTGAAGAGACGAATTCTGATACAACACGAGAGCGCCAGTTCCATCCAAGACTCTGCAAAAAGGAAATATTTCAACTGACGTATATAACGCTATAGGTACTTTTAGGGTAATTTCTCTCGAATTTTTTTTAACTCTTTTAACGCATTTAAAGACTTGTCTGGTCATGTAAAGAGGTTTACTAGTTGCTGTTAGCCAATAAGAGTGATTAACTCACTGCTAGTTTCCGTCTTCACTGACGTTGTAGCCAATGATATGAGTCATCCCCAGCATGCAAAAATGGGTGTGTTGCTTTTACCAGCAAATAATCAATCTGTTAGTATTTGAGCTTGGCTAACTTTTGTTATATTATTATTCATTGTATTGAATAATTGTTTGCAACCGCGATGTTTCGAAGCATTCGGCCAATCCATACTGGTTTCTTGGAGTTGTCATCAGGTTGCATCACCCTTGTGAATATCTTAAGGAAACTTTCTTGGGAGCACTGAATCCCTCATTTAAATCATTAAGCAGACAACCATAAACGATTTAACTTTTACCTGTGCGTTCTTTAATATCTATGGTATTATTGAGTCTTCTAAACGCACATAACACACTAAACATTTCACATAGAGTGAAGTAGTTAGGCTTTGTAGATGTGCAGTTTTTGCTTTGCTCGAAAAACAATTTTTTTTTTTTACAGTACTTCTCCCTTCATTTTTTTTTGTGTTCATTAATATCAGTATCATAATATGAGTACCCCTTTCATCTTTCGCAAAATGTTGCAAAAGTTTATTTTCATGGTAATGGAAATTAAAAACAAGTAAAAAAAATGCAAGAGAAATAAGTATCAACAGAACATGACAATTAGATGAATTGTTGCTATTCAACAATTGCGCATCTTCAAATGGAGCTATAGGCAAGAAGGCCATTGACTTGTTAAGGAAACTTCCGCATGAAAGATTTGAAAAAAGACAAACATGGCTTAGAGAAGTTCGATAAACTAAAATGAGAAGAATGACAGTACAGAAATCATCAAACAAATTAGATAAAACATTTATAATTAATCGCTGAGAAACTTCAGAATATAATGAGCATCTCGTAAAAGCGACGAGCGTCTTCATGCAAAACAAATCCTAGGGAGCCTTAAGTCCCTGATACAGAGCAACGTGAGATCACGGCACCTCACTAGAATGTACAAAAGGAAGTAGCAGATGCTGAAATAAAATCTAAAATAACCATGTCAAGAGAAACTCGCAAACGGGATAAAATGATGAACTAGAATTTACAGCTTAGCGTTCAAGGAAGGAGATCTAGCGCCGTATGGGTAGAAAATTTTAATTGAACTAAGTTAACAGTAGGAGGTCCCTGACCATCGAGGCTGTTCCTGAGGGCATGTCCCTACTACAGTTTACGGGCTGCTCTGTGAGCAAGAACCCGTGCTGACACAAGGTCAGCTTAATCAAAAACAACAAACAACCCCACTACAGGAAAAAACATCATATTCGCTCGTCGGCAGCTTATCGCAAGCAATTTATTGGTAGTTCTAATCAGTGCTTCGTACAAGTATCCAGCGTTTGCCAAGGATTCGTTCTCCACTGACGGTCGTTGACTTGTTTTCAAACTGTTTGTGGTACACATGCAGTAAGTTGAAAACGTGTGTTTATTACGTTTTACTGTAGTGTGGACGCTCCCGAGGGTTTCGGGGAAGAGGAGAAGGTTGGCGCAAGTGAGAAGCCCAAAAGAAAATGGAATAACCATGCATTATCTGAAAAGTATCTGGGGAAGAAGAATAGAGAAACTGTGGGGTGAGAGAACTGAGCGAAAGAAAATAAAAGAAAAAGATAAAGAATGAAATGCATTAAATAGCTTTAGGAAATATGTACGTGAAGGATAAAGGCATCCACACAACTTTCAAATTCGAAAATTCTGACAAACAGTAAAACGGATAAAGCTGTTCTAGACAAAGGAGTATGTTTCGCTCCGTGCCGTGACTGTGACAAGAGATATGTCGGGGAAACAGGTGGAAGTTTGTTAGTCCGTTTAGATAAGACAGATGATCCTTCCTGTTGGTCTTCCTAACAGTAAAGTGCAACACATTCCTTGGTTCTAGATCGCAGAATGGATTTTAGAAATTTCACCATAGTACGAGTATATATGAGGCCTTCATTCATTCGTTAGAGCTTTTGCTAATGAGAAATCTTTTAGTGAAGAAGATGATATTTGCAGTCATTATATATTTCGAATTAGTGTGTAAAGTCTGAGAGCTGCAAATACTCTTGTAGTTTCCTTGATCTCTCATGCACGGAGTCAGAAGGAGGCTGTCCTGATGTGGGCACCGACGGCGACCAGGAAGGATCTGCCTTTAGTACAGGACAAGATAATTACGAAGAACTAAACGCAAATGGCCCCTGTAGCGTTGCAGCATCCCTTCAGCCCCTAGCTGCAACCCCTTTCATTCTTTTACTGTACCTCCATTCATATTCTCTTTCTTCCATCTTGCTTTACACCATCTCATAACAATTTAATAGTGTAACTGCGAGGTTTTCCCTACAGTTACACCTTTCAAACTTTTTTACTGTCAATTTCCATTTCAGCGCTGAATGAACTCATAGGTCCCAGGGCTTGGCTTTTGGCCTGAATCCTATATTCTATTCTATTCAAATGACAAACAGACCCTTCGGAGAGCTCTACGGATACGGAATCGGCTGTTTCAACATTCGTACTCGACATCATAATCTTTGAATGACCCTTTTCATTATTTATATTTCCCATCTTGAGAATGTTTCTGCTTCCGCTTAATTTACTCCCACCAGCACCAGTTTCTTTTTTTTTTCTTTTTTTTTGCCGTGCGCTTAGGTTGGCTAGGTTAGTAATTATGAAATTCTGTGTGCAGTTTGAGTGTGGGATATATAACACGATTATTTTCAAAAAGATTGCATGGTTAGTTTTTAAGGTATGGCGTCCCGCTTTTTTCAGGAAAGGTTTCAGTACTCTGTTACAGCTCGGGAATACGTAGGCCAGTTGGCGTTGAGCTAAAACAGATTTCATGTTCTTTTTAAATTGATCTAATTGCAATTGCTTTTTAAATTGATCAAATTACAATTGCTTTTTAAATTGATCAAATTACAATTGCTTTTTTAAATTGATCAAATTACAATTGCGTAAAAACTATCTGATATATTTTCTTTGATGAAGGAAACCTCTGTGAGATTGTGATTTGAAAAGTTGATCTGAAAAAAGTCCCACAGAAAATAAGTTTCATGTACTTTAAAGTTAATGACGTGGATGAATCTTCACAGGTGACCGGCTTTCTCTGTTCCAAATTTCAAGATTTGCCGTTCTCTTTGCATCGTCCAAAGTAGATTTTCTTAATGAGGGTAAAAAATCCAGGGAAGTTTTCCTTCTTTTTACTTCTCAGGCAAAAATAACGGGAATCTTGCTATGACATCGCCTAGATAGATTGATCTTGCTGTATCTTAATTATCCGTAAATTAGTTTTTTCTTTATACTGTATAATTAATGTGTGACAGATTATGGATGTTCATTTGCTGACGTAATTCAAAGCTATTTATAGGTGAGTAATATATCACAGAAATGCCACACCCTTGTCATGTGCCCTGTATCTCTTGGATGGAGACTCTCCCTCACTCGTGCGGATGCCAAGTTTAAATGCATTTTCAGTATAGATTTTACTTTCTCCGAGGGTGTTCAGTATTTCTTATCTTAATGTTAGAGGTGACGCTAGATATTTGAAAACTAAGTAAACATTTACAAAATAGTTGAAGGTATAATCAGGATTAATAACTGTTGAAAGTGTGATGTCAATATCATATATAATATAACACACACACATATATAAGTATATATATATGTGTGTGTGTGTGGGTAAGTACAGAGCGTGTCTTGTTAAACATTCTCTCCTACGCTACTCCTCGTCCACATTAATTTTACTTCCCTTTGTGATGTGTTGAGCACTAAGTCGGTTTTATCTTCTCTTTTTAAGTATCAGCATAATCACTGCCATTGATGAAACTGAATGTTGTCTGTAGTTTTATTTAGACTGTTTCCATTTGAAGCTGCGTCCCCTGACTCCTCTTCTTAGTTATTTACAAACGCACTGTACCCTAATTGAATTGCCCTGGGACCTATGAGGTCATTCAGAGCTGAGACGGGAATTGACAGTAAAAAGGACTGAAAGGTTTAACAGGAGGGAAAAGCTCGCAGTTGCACCATGAATCAAGTGTGAGGAGAGGGTAGAAAGTAAAATGGTAGAAAGAGAATACGAGCGGAGGGTACAGTAAAAGAATGATAGGGGTTATAGCTAGGGTCCGAAGGGACGCTGCAAAGAACCTTTAGTAATGCCTACAGTACACCCCGTAAGGTGCACTGACGGCACTAATTAAAGTGTCTTTACGATAAGTGGAAAAAATTAAATGGCATAAATCGAAGTAGAGTTGGTGAGTTCATTGACCATGAAAATACCTTGATTGCTCTTTTCACGGAAAGGATACGAGATTGTGGTTAGTGTTCAGCGAATGTGCTACTATTGACAGTCTTCTCGGGTCCTTTTAACCTGGCTTATATCGAAAATTATTTGGAGAGAATTTTTCATTGATTCCCTCTCGGATTCAAGGCTTACAATAGTAAACTTATCGAAATATATCAAATAGAGAAGTTATGAACTCATTGCGGTAATTATTAACGGTTAACGGGAGGGCTGACGCACGTAACACATTGTCAGTGATATTCCTCTTTATTGATGAGATGGTGTATTTCTAAGAACTTGCTAAAACATTCTTTCAAGTCGAATGCAGCTGGAGAAACGCTTGATATTCTAGACTATAAATTGTTGTCGGTGCAGTTAAGATAACAAAACGGAGATAGCTATATGTTTGTGTTTAATTACCTCGTGAATTTGATTAACTTTCCTTCATTTGAAATCTTGCTTTTCTGCCTCTTCTAGTCTGAACAGAAAAGCATTTCTCTACGCCAACATTTTCGTGGTTTCCCCGACAGGATTTGCTGCGCGTTTTCTTCTCAGGTCGACAGAATTAATCGAAATGGAGAATAGTAGATGTTGCATTCCAACGCAGTCTAAAAACCTTAATTAATGGTTGCCTATTCAAGATTTCATTTTTGTCCAAGATTTCACCCTCGAGATCTGCTGTCCGCTTCGTCGCCGTTGCCAGACAGCTGAGAGCTCAACGTCCCGTGTACATAACACTACAGGGACAGAGATGGAGTAGATGATTTTTTTATATATATAATTTAACTTGCGAGACGTACTATCTTTAACGATGAACCTCGCCCGTGTGTTAGAAGAAAACAGAAATATTATTCACTTAAACTCAGATCGCTCCTTTGTCCTGCTGTGATCAGTTCTTTGTGGCTGTTGTTCGCCACAAGCACAGAAATTGAAAGGACACCTGCGGCCTTCACGGAATCGCTAAAGTCATGTGGTTTACTTTCGTTGCTACGCACAGGACTGATTTTTTCAATTTGATCCTAATGAATTTTGTTTCATGCGTGACAATAATGAATTTTGTGATTGAAAGTGAATGCCTCAAAGTGTCAGATTTCACACTTGGGTAGTCTGGTTGATTTTTTTCCCTTGATCCAGTGTAGAGAATAAATTCAACGTATAATGAAGTAAAGCTGCTACCTTTGTGTTGATTTTGTCCCATGCAATTCCCATGTTACGTGTCCTTTCTTATATATAGGTGTGTTCATTAGCCACAAGTGTAATTTGATTAACGTTATCCAGCGTTTTAATCATTCATTTTTATTTAACGTTCTCAGTTAATCATGTTGGAAATTGAAAAGAAAGCTGTAATCTTGCAGTGCTTTAAACTTTGTTTTTAGTTTTCTGTGAAAGAAAAGATATTGAGATTGGTATTTGTCTGTCTGTCCGCCCTTTGAAAAATAATGAGGCTAGAGGGCTGCAAATTGGTAGTATGTCGATCAACCACCCTCCAATCAACAAACATACCAAATTGCAGCCCCCTAGCCTCAGTAGTTTTGAATTTAATTTAGGTCAAAGTTAGCTGTGATCGTGCGTCTGGCACAGCTATTGGTGCCAACAACACAGGCTACCACCAGGCTGTGGCTATTTTTTATTTTTTTCCTGTAACACATGAAAATTCTCTAGGCAATGCTCAGGGACCTCTTCTGTTTGGAAATTTCGTTCATGAAATGTTTGTAATCCTTGTAGTCTTGTTGCCGTCTCTCGCTGTCTTCTTGTAGCATTCCCAGAGATTTGGCGCGGATTAGTCCATGGTTAATTCAGAAAGATAGGCGCTCACGAGTAACTAAAGGGATGCATTCTAAATTGTCTTCCCTCTCACCATAATCCCATTCATTCCAGGATACGGTTTATATTAGTGACGCTAGTTTTATGAATCTGCATATTTGAAAATTTGGTGTTTCCCCTTCGACTCCATGCTGGCTTTTGCAAAAGAAGCACACACTAATGATGCTATAAAGGTACTTAATGTTCGCGAAGCTTTCAGCAACTACGGAAGTAAGGCATTAACGTCCAAATATTTCAAAAAAATTTTTTTTTCAAAATTGTCGGAATATTGTCCTTCAAGTTTTTAATGAAACTGCTTGCGGTGGTATCATCCATTTTTACCAGTTTAGGTAATCATGACTGACCTTGGTTGAAGGATATCGCACTGGGAATCTTCCATAACCCTTCAGTAATAAGGAATTCACTCTCTCCAACAGTAACAGTAAACGATGTGTCACTATCCTGAAAATCATGTTTTTTTCACTTTAAATCGTATTGAAATGCCATTCATTTATGTAACCGTGTATTCTTTTTTTATTTATTTTTTTTACCGTATATCTTTGGCCTTCTTCCTTCAATATTAGATATGGGCATTCTGTTCTGTGGAAGGTTGTTCAGCATGTTGACTGCCTTTCTTGATTCGCTTTATTGTATTCATTACTATGAGTCTTAGAGGCAGTAAATAAGCCTGAATCATATATGTGAGGAGAGCAGATTCTTCCGCATCTGAACACCTCATTCTTTTTTAGACCTGAAACCTTACTTTGGCTATACGTATTATCTGAGCACCCGCCCCCACCCCCACCCCCCCTTTTTTTTTTTGAAGAACGGAGTCAAGCAAAATGGAAATGGCTTCCCAGAATGTGTGAGGGCGTGAGGAAAAGTCTTGGTTGTGGGATGATGGCGCGAACACGTGATGTTTGCATGCCGAGATGCAGCTGGAGAGGCGAGAAGAGGAAATAAGAGAAATGAGAAAAAAAGGCTACGATCTCAGATCTTATGTATGCAATCATTCAAATACGTAGCTGGGTGTCTACGTTAGATCTGCCTTACGTGTGAATACACAGTCCGTGCCAGTATGTGGAAGTTTGTGTATCAGCAATTTATGTTGGTGGCATTTCTTATCTGCTTACGCGTACTTGTGTGATGTGATTGCTTGTGTTTTTCTTCCTGTGTGTTTGTGCACATTCAAACATATATGAATACTTATATGTAAGGAAACGAGGTAATTCTAGGCAATAACTCCTCACGGACTGCAAGGAACGCTCCCCCGAATACGACAGCCACTATAATAGGGATTGGGGCGTCAAATATATTTCGCCGTTTTTAGTATTGGCCCCTGGGGGTTAATTACAGTCGACCCCCCCAAAATAACCACAATTTCTTAATAAGCAACCCAATACTATACGAAACAGTAATTTCTAAAGAAATACCCGACGCGGAGTTAATACCTAGATTTACCCGTTTGTGATTCGTTGAGTGATGACTTGACTTGACGGCATCACTTAGGCTAATGCTGACGATAATAGTAATTTTACTCTTGCGTCCTCTCCTCTTTCACCGTTAATAGATCTATATAAGAATGCAAGGTCACGCAAAAGTGTATGCATCCACACAGACACACACGCATATATATATACATTGATTTATTGATTCACGTGTTTATTTGAAATAATATTTTCTCCCAGTCCTTATTAAATGTGGTTTACGTAGATTTATTTTAGGTGAAAATTAAGTGAGACCTCGAACACTTGCCAGATTATTTTTCAAGTTACAGCACTGTGTAGTACCAAATACCAAAGAAAGGTGATCTGATCATTATGGAAACTACAGAGGCACTGAACGTAGGTCTTTTACAACGAATAGGATTACTCGGTATGCTAATTTTCGGCAGGCTGGAAAAATAAATGTATAAATCGCTCAGATATTAACAAGCTTGTTTTAGAAAAGATAGGTCTTACAAAGATCAAATATTTGTGCTAAGATATTTTGCGTAGCAGTGTAGGGACTTCAAAAAATCCTCCTGATGGCTTTCGTTGATTGCAAGAAGGCATTCGACAGTATCCGCAGACCAATATGAAGGCAAATCTTGCGTCCCTAAGGTATTTCTATTACCTATGGAGAGCAGACTCAAAGCTGAGGTAGACTTGTCAAAGGAATTTGCAGTAAATAGTGGTTGCTATAGGAGAATGTTACGTTACCTTTGCTATTTCATTTTTCAAGAATTTTGTGATGAGAAAGTGACTGGGAATGTAAGAGAAGATTTAGGTTGGAGCAACGACAGATAATTGATAGACTCACAGTCCGCTAATGACACTGTTCTAATTAGTAAGGACCACCAGAGATGAAGATATATGCTCGATACAGGCAATATCTTCATTGTCACTGATATTGACAAAGAAACCACTTGCTTAAAGTACCGGACCAATAGAAATCCAGCACCCAACTACGTCATGTTTGACATTCAAACGTCTGCATAAAGTCATAAAAACTTTGTATGTCGATTTATAATCCAGTCCTGATGACGCTACTAAGCTAAGTATATTTTAGTTTTACCAGACCACTGAGCAGATTAACAGCTCTCCTAAGGCTGGCCCGAAGGATTAGATATTTTTTTTACGTAGCTAGGAACCAATTGGTTACCTAGCAACGGGACCTACAGTTTATTGTAGAATCCGAACCACATTATATCGAGAAATTAATTTCTATCATCAGAAATAAATTCCTCTGATTCCGCGTTGGCAGAGCCGAGAATCGAACTTCGGACCACCTGGTGGGTAGTCAAGCACGAAAACCACTCGTCCAACGGGGGAAAAAAGTCTCTCATCGTTTCTCCTCATTCCTGAGAAGCTTGCCAAAAGAGAAAAACGTATAGGAGGCTGATTCAAAGTCTTGATAAGAAGATAGTAACTGCGAACAATGTCACTGACTTTTAATAGAAATTGCATAAGAGAGAAAATATGCCCAAATAGCATATATATATATATATATATATATATATATATATATATATATATATATATATATATATATATACATACATACTACATACACACACACACACACATACGCAGACAGAGAGGGGGCTTTACTCACACCTTGTATAAAGCCATAGGCTACTGCTACTTTAGAACCTTATTATTACATATAATGTTGCTTTTTCTCTTTTAGACAATATTATGATGTCTATTCATTAATTTAATCTATTAAAAAATGGTCTGCTACCAAAAGACATGCTTCATATTATTTAAAGAGGACCAAATGCCTTTGGCAAAAAACTGTGCAGGGGTAACGCGGGCTTCTCCCCCCCCCCCCCCCCCACCCCCCCCCCCCCCCCGCCCCCGCCCCCACCCATCCCCCCTCTCTACCAAGGCGCCACGCAAAAGCCACAAATATTTGTTCTCTCATACTCATTGTTTATCGTCCTTTTCCATAAATTATCTTATTTTTTCTTATACGGTCCTTTGCATATAAACTTCACTCTTGAGGGGGTTCGGGTCATTACTTTTTGACAGAGGTGCGTGTATACTGTCAGCTTTGCCAGGTGTACTTTATAAAAGAAAATGTGACAACATGAAAAGGAAATACTACCGTGTTTCAACTTCTTTTCCCTTTGACTTCATTTGACAGCTCAGACATGCTTTTACCCTTTCAGAAATGTGCAGAGATTTTTCTGTTACAAGGCAGGTTTTGATTCAAGAGACCTTCTTGAACGCTGTCCTACACTTACACTGAATGAGTCTTGTAGACACTTCTGTCAGCAGGGAACAGGAAAAACAGGTTTCGCAGAGCAATTCAATTTTCATTTTCGTCAACAATGTGTGATCATTTCTCACTTAAATGTTCTGTTAAGCTTTACAATAGATAACGACAGTTATTTGTTAGTGTTTGGTGTTTTCTTCTGGTATCTCCGATACTTGATTTATACAGCTACTTTTTTTTATTTGTTAATGTAGAAGGGTAACAACACGTCACACTAAGCAGTATCATTTAATACCTATAGGCTTAACTACAAATTCGGAGTAAATCACATTTATTTCCGTGAAAATCTAGCATTACAGCTATCTGGAAGAAATACCAGTTATTACGGAAACTGAGGACTGAGCTTCTTCATTCAAGTTTCACGAAACACTAATGTTACAGTCAGAGAGGCAAGGAAAAACAGCTGTGGCTTTAGTACCTGTATCAGGTGAGACGGGAACCCATAAAAGAAGTCACCACGTTTCAGAACCGTTCGCGAGCACCTGATAGAAATAGGAGAATACCGAAGGACTCTGGAAGATCCTTCTCAAAGGTTCTGGTGTTGCCGCGATTGGGTGGTCATTGGTGTTGAGGGCGTGACCTTTGATGTGGATCGACATGATGGGCAGAGAGCGGAAGTGGCTGACTTTAGCAAATTTTCCTAATTTTGACAAAGTAGTGACTGTGTCTTTAGCGTTTTCCGGCTGATGTCAACGTAGAATTCTCTTTGTAAAGAATATGCCTTTTTAATAATTAACTTTGGTCAATAGAAATTTTGCTGATGATTGAACTCAAGTACTGATTTTGGGTATACAACCAAGAATCTACACCCCAGAGCATTTCACTTTACCACAAGCTAATCAAAGAAGAAAAGAAATGGAAAAATAAAACTTAAAAAAAGGGAATATTTAAAGTACGCCATTCAAAAACTTGTTAATATCAGTCTCGATTGACGTTACAATCTTGTCTCTCCGTTCAGGAAGTTCACATTGAATTAAGAAATTAATAGCAACATATTACATGAGAAATAAAATAGAATCTATTTTATAAAGGCTGTTGTCTAATCCACAAGAGGACGTACCAACGCTCTTGTATGTGTCAAAACTAAATTGCCTATAACATTCTTTTAACATGTAAAAACGCCAATTGTGGGAGGGGGAGTTTGCAGCCAAATACCAATTAGGGCGAGGCTCGGAAAGGGAGGCCTCAGCGTCTCAGTGGCATGGTTGATATGGTGTTGGTGTGCCACCTCGGTGGCCGCAAGTTCGATTCTCGAGTATTGCATTGAGGATTGAGAGATGTGTATTTTTGGTGATAGAATTCACTATTGGCGTGGTTCGGAAGTCACGTAAAGCCGTTGGTCCCGTTGCTGAATAACCACTGGTTCCAAGCAATCTAAAAACACCATAGAAAAGCAAGGCCAACACAGTAGAGGTCAGACGGAGAAGAGATTATCGGTGACTCACCTTCCAGAGTGGGCCACAATTCACCCCACGCCGACACAACATTCCAACCTGACCCTTTTAAGTGACCCGTGGCCGACAACCACAACTTAGGGTCTTTCTGGAGATGTGGCCCACGAAATTTGTCTCGGCCGTTTCTCTCCGACTGACCTATACTATATTGGCCTTGTAGAAAAGGAAGGACTCGGCAGTCAGCCTCCGAAAGACTAAAGGATAAGGATCGAGATAGGAATCTCACGTTAAATATAAATCAGAAATCACTATGCCTTGTCCTAATGATGACCACTATTTGTGACCTAACTCTCACGCCCTCTGTTCTTGGGCTTCAGTGTGCCCAATAGTGCTCCACCTCAATCCAGCCTTTTCCCGAATCACAACATCCAGTGGATGGACGCTTCCCAAGAGGTCGCATTTCCATAGTTTCTTCAGACTTACTGTCTGGTCTTCTTCCTCTCACGGCATCGTGATTACCTGCCGCGATAATCCGCTTTGCTCTTGGCGCCCTGTTTGGTGTGTCTGTCGCAGTCTTTGGGACTTTATTTGTAAGTCTTCAAGCTGATGATGATATGGCCTCCCCCACCCCTGGACTATTCGCCTGTATCAGGCAAAAACTTTGATATCCTCTCTCTCTCTCTCTCTCTCTTTAATATTGAAGTCTGGTTAGTCACTATGAAAACGAGGATTTTGTAATTGCAGTGAATGTACGAATTGAGAACTGACGTGGGAGACTATCGATGACTGGACAATACTGTTGACAGAAAAACTCCATTTTACACAGCATTCCTTGTACCAAATTACTGAATAACAATACGATAAGACTCAAAATGTGATTCTAGTAAAAAAAAATAACTACAACAGGATATTTTTTTCCAATTTGGGAAGGACACAGTTCTCCCAGATATGAAGGTAACTAAAGCAGGATATTGGCGACGTTAAGTTGCGCGCGAACACACTAGAGATACGTGACCTTTAAACGACCGGGACACGAAGTTCTGGGATCTCTATTATCAATTAGTAGAATAATGACTTGAATTATTAATATATCCGGACTCATGGCCCTCTTCGCTCCCCTCTCAACCCCACCTTTGCTCTGCAGGTGACTTATTCTGTAGTTTCTTCTGATGGTGACGTATCTATAGAAACTACACATTGGTGTATTTTGCAGTTCGCGTCAGTGCAATTTGCTCCCTCAAGTTGTAATGGTTCCCAGTTGGTGCCGTAAAAGAAATCGCTGTTTGTTTGCCGTTCATGGAATGAAGTTCGTCTCCCTTGTACGTAGACAAAG
>NC_087202.1:98756937-98949437 GCF_015104395.2 Macrobrachium nipponense
TCTCTCTCTCTCTCTCAAATGCGAGGTTGCGAGTTTCTTTTCTCCTCATTGGGAAAGTAAATCCACGATTGTATGCCTGTTTGACTTTGCTATTTAGGATATATACAGCAGAAAGCTTTCGATGGCCTGTGGATTTACTTTCCCATTTTATTGACTCGTGTGATTATTAGTTTTCTTTGGATTCTCCTCATTCTTCTCTCTTTCTCTTGTTCTTTTAAACGTCTGGATTTGAGGCTCATGTCATCCCTGTCCCTACTATTCTCTCTCTCTCTCTCTCTCTCTCTCTCTCTCTCTCTCTCTCTCTCGTGTGTAATAATAAAGGTCATGTTTATCATATTTCTTCGGTTTGAAGTAGTTAGCTTATAATCTTGCTATGAAATTTTGGCACTAGTACTGACATTCTTTGTCACTGACAGTTTGCATGTGACACTGCTGTTGAAGCGATTTCACCTTAATATGGATATTCGAGTTACAGTCTTGTGCGGGAAAGCTTACACGAAGGAAGTTTCTTGTGAAATCATAGCGTAGTGTACTGGCGATGTTCAACTTCGTGTTTTTAAGTGTTTAAGGGGACTTGGTGGTTACCGTTCTCTGTTCACTAAGTCGGGGGTGGTGAAATGCTCCTGGTTCGAAATGGATATTTTCCGTTAACTTATGATTGAAGATTGCTGAATGGAATGGAATAAAGAATTGAGGCCAAGAGCCAATCGCTTGGCCCTACGAGATAATTCAGTGCTAACCATAACTTGAGGGTCATAAAGGTGTCACAGGAGGAAATCCTCGCAGGTGCACAATGAAAAAGTTGTTAAAATAGGGTGAAAGTAAAATAGAAGTAAGAGGCTCAGTAAAAGGAATGAATGTAGTTGCAGCCAGTGGCTGAAGGGACGCTGTAAAGAACCTAAAGTAATGCCTATAGTTCAATGAGTGAGGTGCACTGACGGCACTAACCCAATAAGGGAGACGACGGCTGAAGGTACACATTCTTGATGACCAAATTGTTGAAAATACTTGTCGCCGTTCCTGAACTTTTGTTTGAATACCACGACATCACATCAGTGATGAGAATTATGTAAAGATCGTTGGAAGTGGCCCAGATTTAATCGTGATGTTTATCTTTGTTATAATATCTCTGCTGCTGTACGAACATTTGTAATTGGCGTGTGTGGAGCTGTTTTGGAATCCCCCTTCATATAACCCATGCGTGAGAACAACGAGCAACATTCTTCTCATGACAAGGAAGAAGAGCGACCAGTTCATTCACAAAAGACGGCCCTTCGAAAACTGTGTTGTGGCTAAGGTAGAGAGAGAGAGACCACGTGAATTTAGCGTCTGTAACATCACTGCCACCAGCGGAGGGCTGAGGTTCTGAGCATTCCTGAGTAGCTGGTGACACCTGGCAACGCCGATAGCAGAGCCCCAGGAATGCCGGTGTAGCATGCAAGAGGCGATCCGAGAGATCACGGTTAGCTTAGCGTCAAAGACAGGCTTGCATACCGAGAGATTGAAAGATGTAAAAGAATAGAAATGAGTTAAAAAGCTTAAATGGCCTCGGTCATCGAATTACCCACGATTCTCAGTCGTGTAGTTGCCCGGAATGTTGCATCTGGGAAACTTGTTAAAATAAGTCACTTTCAGGTCATAAATGACTGTTTAATACCGCTGCCTGTACATATGATGCTGAAGTTATTCACATTATTTAGATACTTGATCACCGACAAACCGTCCCCCCCCCCCCCCCCCCCCCCCCCCCCCCCCCCCCCCCCACCCACCCCCCCCCCCGCCACACACACCACACACCTAACACACTTGCACTCACATTCAGTGAAGAGTTGCTGGTTACACAAGCTCCTTGGGCATCGCGTAACCACAAATTTTTCAGTCCTTCGATTCCCAAACAAACAAGGCTTGATCCGACCTCCAGCTTACTCGGGATGCGTGCAAGATTTTCCCCTCACGCTTAAGTTGCAAACATTTTCTTAACGTGAAGTGGTCTTCGTAATTATTACTCGTACTTGTTACTGCTCACACTAACAACAAGGATCAAATAAAATGGGCACAAATTATACACGTTCATATAATCTGAATTATGGGTGGAAACACAAAATAATCGAACAGAAACATTGCTTAAATTCAGTCCACCAAATAAATAAAGTCGTGTTAAATCTACTGTCAAATTAGGATAAATACACTATTTTATTAGAAATAATTTTTCTCTACTGTTTAACATACACATAATTTATTTTTTACATTTTCATTTTCATTCTAATAAATAAATCATAAATATCCTATCCTAAAATTCCTGTATCTTTAACTCAACGCAAAACACCTTTTTTCAGACCTTTTTAGGCTTTTCTATAGGGCTTTCCAACCATCCAACAAGAACAACAACAACAAAAACAACAAAAGTAGGCTAATTTTCAGGGATTTTGGAAAACTGGGGAGAAATTTTTGGGTTGATCGATGCTCTTGCTGACTGGTAACAATCCAGTTAAATAAACAGCAAGTAGGGTTTGCGGTAAGAATGGAATGGAATATAATTTTTAGGCCAAAGGCCAAGCGCTGAGACCTACGAGGTCATTCAGCGTTGAAAGAGAAATTGAGAGTAAAAGGGTTTTAACGGTGTAACAGCAGGAAAACCCTCAGTTAAATTGTGAAACAATTGTCAGGAGAGGGTGTCAAGTAAGGTGGAGGGAGGATCGGATTCACAGTGAAAGGAATGAAAGGGGTAGGGAACGCTATAAACAACTTTTATGTAATGGCTACAGTGCACCGCATGAGGTCCACTGACGTCACTGACCTCCCAATGGGGAGGATAAGTAAGTCTCTCAAAGTCGAAACTTCCGGATCACTCATCATACACTGCCATTATGTCCTTCTCAAAAGAATCAAGTTTTCTGTTGTGTCCAGTTCCTCTGGGCTATTTTCGAATGGTATAATCTCGATATTCAGTACGTCTGCTTGCGCCTTGTTTACACATTTACAGCAGTATTTTTAAATAAATACAGTTCAAGAAAATTGCACCGCGTTCAACCACGAATAAAGTCCGTGTCGTACAAGAATAATGAATTTTCATTTTTGTTTCAAAGAAGTTCCAAGACCAAATAATTTTGTCATACTTTTCTAATAAATTTGCCAATCTTTTTTGGTGATACTTAACGATTGAAATTCCTTCCAGTGTCAACACTCGGTGAAGGTTTCAGAATTATCTTTTTCATTTACATCTCTCTGTTTTGACCTCCTCCTCGTACTATTGGGCACTTTGTTTACCTTGATTTCATTCACGTGTACTACCATTGTTTATTATAACCGGCTCTGTATCTTCCCCGTTATTTAATGTCTGTCTGTTTCCGTGCACTATAACTACTTTTATTTATAATTTTTTTGAGAGTTTTGTCGAGTTATCATCCTAGAATGAGAGTCGCGTTCAAAAGTATTTCAGAAAGACCAAGAAGATCGCTAAGGAAGGGTATCAGGACAAAATCCCCCCCGAGGACAAAATCCCCCGAGGACCAAATCCCGAGAACCAAATCCCCCGAGGACCAAATCCCCGAGAACCAAATCCCCCGAGGACCAAATCCCCGAGAACCAAATCCCCCGAGGACCAAATCCCCGAGGACCAAATCCCCCGTAGGACAAAATTCCCCTTGCCAGAATTTCCCGTTTTTTTTTACCGTTTGCTTGTTCTTCTAACAAGGCAATATTTTTTTTATACTAACAGCTACATGAACTAAATCTTCTTACTGTCATAGCAATACAGTCGTTTGCTCATTTTTCTAAAACGGCGATACATTTTTTGTTACTTACATAGTTAGTTTACAAAGAGTTCATTTAGAAATCACTTTAGTACTTCCACCCATAGATGGAGTTTGTGAAGACCAATAAAGGACAGGTGAAACTGCATAGTAAGGATATATTTACGTTAAACAAGAAGAATTGGCAAACGGTGTGGTATCATATGAATGTGAAAGGCAGTCTAAAGCATCATGTAAAGCAAAAGTCAATGTGAGGCAAACTGAGGTCATCGAAGAATTACACAGCCACCCACACGCACCAGTATTTCAAGAAATTAAAGAGCGTGCACAACAAACAGAAAAGACCACACAATATGCTCATGAAGAGCTCTATGATTTTATGCCAGAGGAGAGTTTGCCAATTTTGGATTACTTTGAGGATCACTATATTGGCAGGCCATGTCGACGAGGACGCCGAGAACCCACATTTAGCATACCTCTGTGGAATATGTATGCAAGAACAAACGATGAACTTAATCGTACCAATAATTCTGTGGAAGGGTGGCATTGCAGTTTTGTATCACTTGCTGGGTATTCCCATCCAGTCATCTGGAAGTTTATGAGTCTCTTAGATCGAGAAACAACTTTCAAGATATTCAGATGAATCAGATTATTTCTGGTATCGTTAGAGAACCACTTAGAAAGAAATATAAGGAAGCCGCATCACGAATCAAATCAGTTGTGCTAACATACCAAGAAAAAACATATTTATATGACCTTAGAGGCATTGCATATAACTTAGGGTTTTAAACACATGTTCAGTCTTTGAATAAACAATTTAGCATTTTTCCGGAGATTTGCATTTTCCTCAAATATTTTTATTGTTAAGAATTCCATCTCCTGAAGATGAAACCTAAGTTGGTTAAAAAAAATTCTATCAGTAATAAACTAGAACTATATATGCAATAACAAATGTAAAACCAGCAAACGACTGTCAAAGTTTTTTAATATATTTCTGTTTGGAACTATATAAGCAATGAAAAATAAAACAAGTTACTGCTATTATTGGTTGTTTACATTTTTATGACCTTAAATTTCTCACGGGGGATTTTGTCCTACGAGGGATTTTGTCCTTGGGGGATTTTGTCCTACGAGGGATTTTGTCCCAGAACCGTTTATGAGACCTCAAGAGGTGATCAACATTCTAAATGTTAGGTAAATAATGTTTGTTGTAAGAAATGAGAAGAATTTAAAAATCTAAAAACTTCAAGTATTCAACAGACCTTTCATTATTACAAAGAGATGGTTTGTCTCCAAGGGTAAACAGAGGGTCGGCCACTCCAAGCTCTATTTCGTTGGTCCTACAAGAAGGACTGAAAAATAAAAACTAAATTTAGAGGATGGTCATATTTTTCAGCGTGTTGACGAATAGCGAAAAATGGTTTGCTTAGTGGCCTATTTGTTGTAACAGATGTTCCAGTATATTAATGATAGGTTCGTAATTTTTAGATCTAATGACCACATTTCACTGTTTTTAGAATACTGAACTCAAAGCACAGAAACGTAGAATTCACTTCGGAAACTTAAGCAGAAGGAAAGCTGGCATTTCTTGACATACTAATCAGCCACAGTGAAAAGGACTTGATTACATCTGTTTATAGGAAACCAACTTTTACGGGTTTGACCTCCAGAGTATCCTCATTTATTCCCATTCTGCTTAAGAGAAATTTGGTTACGACTTTACCATCAAGAGCTTTTAATAAATGTTCATATTATGCTAGTATGGACTTTGAGTTTTTCATAAAGCAGTGCTTATGTTTCAATGACTTTTAACACAAATTTTACGAATATGAATATGAGAAAGGAGCTTCACAATTTATGATTTCCAAAACCTACAACTATCACTGTCAGTAGAGCAGTTAAGTACCTCATCATCGCGTTTGTCGGTAACAGGTCCTCTAATGGGAAGAAAAAGTTAACAAAGCAGTTGATTGTCTTTACCTTCAAATGAACATTCGAGTGATATTTAAACCAAAATCGATTTCGGTTGCAAGTGATTTAGGCCGTAAGCACCCTTGTCGGTCAGCAACTTCCAATTTACGTGCAAAATGGACGCCGTGTTTAGTACTATAGTAGGTTCACATCAACCGTGCATTTGATGTCTAGGCCAGTCCCTTACGACGTTCCTGATTGGCTATTGATAAGCTGATGACAGGGTTGGAAACTCCCAGTCTCTCTCGAGAGTTCACATGGGTAAGATCTATGATCCACCTCTCCTGAAGGATACGTCTTTCAAAAGTATCCCTCAGGAGAGCTGGAACATATATCCTACCTATGTGAACACTCTCGAGAGACTGAGAGTTTCCAGCCCTGTGAACAGCCAATCTGGAGCGTCGTAAGGGACTGTCTTAGACATCAAATGCACGCTTGATGTGAATCTACTATAGCCTGTTGGGATGCACGTAAAACATAAAATAATGAGGGTAAATACCATAAACGTAACATCTTGCGTTGTTTAGGGTATAAGATGTTTCGGCCGTTTGCCAGTTTGGATGTTACGGCCGGAACGACCAGGACCGCCAAAATCTACCCAGCAAAGTTCTTCAGGTTCAAGGATTTGGTATCAACTGAGCTGCAGTCGGCTGCTGTTTATAAGTACAAGTGTCATTGCTGTAGTACAGTGTACGGTCACTCATATAAGTTCATGGATGTCCAGGTGTTTGAGAGAGATTTCCTTTTCACCCCATTCTGGATGACAGCTGTCTGGGAGTGCAAAACTGGCCTAATGTTCAACTACCTAACTCTGCTGTAGAAAGTTTCAGTGTGTGCCCGTCTTACGTCACTATACAGACCCATTGTCCAGAAAGGGTTTGGATGAAATTCAGCTCTATGCCCAGAGGTATCCATGAACTTAGATGAGTAACTACATCGTTAAATCTGAGTATAATAGGCCATGAAGCAAACCATCATATAGAGCCATTCGACAACACACTGGAGAATATGACCAACCTATAAATTCATGAACACTTCCCCCACCTTCATCCAGTGGAATTGTAGGGCACAAAGTTGTGCTATCCGTTCACATTTCTCTTGAGTATGAGTGGGTTGAAAAAGTCAGTCTGTTGGACAAGAGGGGAACTGTATCCATACCTTGGGCAGCACATAAAGCTTCTCATAAGTGGCAAGCATCAGGTCATCTATGTTGCCTGTTTTTTTCAAGAGTCAGCTCATTCAGTTACAACGAATAAACATGCCATGGCTATTGCAATATAACAACCATACAGTTTCTCATTCCTGGCCAAACCCCAGTTCTAGCAGCTGGTCAGCCACTATTTGCAATTGCCAAAAATGGTAGCATGCAAAATGCTTGGGGATTTCTTGACAGACAGTGGTTGGAATGGTGTTCTCATGGAAGCAGAAATAGATACTTCCAGAGCAGCTGATTCTTTTACCTCTTCTTGACACGTGAAGAGATTTTTCTAACCAATCAGGTGATAGCCTGCAGTTTGCATCAGCTGCACAAAGTTGCATATACAGCATATATCCAGGAATCAGAAGAAGAAAGTGAGCTAAGCACTGAAAGCTGCATCAGAAAACGTGAGTCACAGTGTTCACAATTCTATTTTTGGAATCTTGTGCTTCAGCAAGAACTTATAGTTTTCATTTTCATCATGTCATACCAGGAGTCAAATTTCAACTTGTACTGAGATGTACTGCAGGAACTCATTCCTTTCTTCTTTTCCCTTAACCTTGTATATTATGCCAGATCAGCCTTCAATTTATATGAGATATATGGAGACTCTCCAAAGTGACACAGTTGTTGAAGCCACTCGCCTTTTCCTCAATGGCTATAGACCCAGCACATAAGCAGAATAATGCTCACGTGGAAAGATGGTGGAACTATTAGCCTATTTGAAGATACAGATGCTCTCAGAAGGTGGGCAGTGGCTGCTCCTGAAGTAAGCCGCCTGATCGACGAGTTTGAAACCATCAGAGATGCTGATACAAAATCTGAAGGAAAACATCATGATGAAACTTAAAGTGTGCAGGAAAGGTTTCTTGAAATAATTGAGAATCGAAGAAAAGTGATCAAAGACAGCTTTTTTGAGTAAGATTCACTAGATCTTATTGTGTAAAGTCATGAAATTATGAAAAGGAAAGTTAGTAAATCATTGAGATGTGTGAAGAGCCTTGGAAAGGCACAATTCACAAACTTCATTGAAAGACTCAAGACACCAGCAGATTCTATGAGCATGTTCACAAGAACAAAATTTTACGGTTCAGTTGCAAGATGCCAGGTACAGCCCAATCACAAACTGTTATTGTAAAGACTATGAGCATGTTCACAAGAAAAAATGGTTACTGTTCAGTTGCAAGATGCCTACTACAGAGTCCAAGCACAAACAATCATTGCAAACCTTCAAGGAAGACCAAAGTCTGTTCTCAAGCTTCTTCATCTCATGCCAGAACAAGCAATATACATTCTTTCAACGTGCAAATCCAAATTTCCAACCATCAGAGACAGAATGGGCAGAGGTATCAGGGCATCAAGACACAACAGCTGCCTCTTTTAGCACAGCAGGCATCAGATATCCATTTCAAAGAACCTGCTGCTTATGTTATCACATGGATGGTGGAGCACTTGTAAATGCTCTGAGACCAACAAAAGGTCCTACATTTGAGTTCTATGCAAAAGCTGAATTCATGTCTTTAAGGTATGGAAGCAAATATAGAAATACAAACAAGCACACACTGTATTTGATGTTTATAGGGCAAACGGTATGAAAACACAAACAAGACAGAAAAGAGGTACAGGAGTTCGCCGCAGTGTGATCAGCAATGCAAAAATTCCGGGCAATTAGGCCAGCTTCCAGAGGATTGACCAAAAGAAAATGGAACTATTTGCTTATTTGGCAGACATAATCGTTGCATCTCAAGCAGATGATACATTATGCATTATTGTCACCAAAGGGGATGCTGTACTTTGCAGCAAAACTGAACAGGGCACTGCTGACCTACAAGGCTGTACTCAATAAGAAGCAGATGCTAGAGATGGGGTGGGCAAACGTTTTGGTTCAAGGGCCACTCTGGGTTTTGAAAATTTACATACTGACCGGGCTACAAGCACAAGACAAAATTATCCTGCATAGTACCCTACATAATAGCATTAAGTGATTTAGCATGTAACCCATTATTTAAATGAGGTAAAGAAAACAAACTCGCCATTTACTTCTCCATTCAATTTTAATGAGAACAGTGCAGTTGGTAACTCCTTTTACAATAGCATCAAAGTTTGGTGTCATTTACTTGTGGAAATTCGCAGCAGCTCCCAAGTGTTTGTGTTCACCAGTTTCTTCAATGAATTTGAAGAATTGTCGATGACTAAACTCCCTTGTTCAAATGAAGTTCAAGTTTTACAACCACCTTCACTACATGATCAAAATGCAAAGCAAACTTGCACAGGGATTCTTGGTGGATTATGTTGTGTAAACAATTATCTTTAATACAGGCTTTTCTTCTTTCACATTATCTTGAATTCTTTTCAGCAATCTAATGCTTTTTCATGTTAAATCTGGAGATTCATCTATGGTGATATTGACAAGTTGAACCTCTCGTTGACCCCCGCAACACCTTCTTGTATAGGTCCACTCCTTGTGTTGTGTTCTTGATGGACTCCAAGGCTAGAAATTCTTCAGCGATTTGAAAAAGTTCGTTAATCCCTCTGATAAGGATTATGAGCAATGTCCTTTATGTCATTGCTCTCGCCCAGAGCTAACACCTATCGCACGAAAGACTGCTTTTTGTTTCATCCGATGGCCACGTCATCAGTTATCTGTATACGACGAGTCACTGTTCTCCAAGATAGACTGAGTTTCTCGAATTTGCTTGCGATGTCTGGAAATAAATCTGTAGCAGTCTAAATCATACATTCCTTCAAAAATTCTCCCTCGGGTAATGGCTTACTTGGCTTTGCCAACTTGTATGCCAGTATATAGAACTTAACTTTTTGTAAGACTCATAAATTGTGGACTAAAGGGTAAAAATGTTCTGCTGAGCCTGTAAACTAGTTGCTAACTATGTAGCAGTGGCGTCCCTCTCATTATTGGAAAGGTTATTAGCATAGTTAGCTGCCTGGTGGAAAAGCAGCAATTGATGATATACTCCTTGAATGCCGCAAAACAAGTCAAATATACGGCTTTCAAATGCACCTCACTGGAGAAATATTGTGCTGTTCACCCAATAAGTGTGGATGGAAGAAGGAATGCCATGGCAGGTGCCAGTGCAACAACTCTGGACTTTGCTGCACAGCTCTCCGCAGTTGCACTTGCTAAAGATGGTGGCTATATTGGAAATATGAATTCATAATCATTATACGGCCAGTATGCGGTTTTTGCACGCAAATCTATCACCATTTCGGATATCACCATTTTGCACTTTTTTTCACTACCTCTCTCTACTAGAACCACGTAACATTCATACATCTCTATGAACTGTTATCTATTTCTTGGAATAATTTTAAGATATCTTGCGGTACCTTCAAGTGAAAAATAAATCATGCAGAAATAAAAGCATTTTCTAAATTTTGCCGTAGATTCCACAAATTAATTTGTAAACAGGCAGCATCGCCTGAAAACATGCTAACAGTAACCTTCTTCCTTAGAGATTCAAACCGTAGTAGGTTGCCGCTTATCCGTCAGCTATGGCGGAGATAATAGGAGACGAACACCAGACTATTACTTTTGTGGCTGTCGATTTGAAGCCACAAGGCAGGAAGTTGTTGACATCAAATAATTTTCTGAAGAAGGCTTGAAACTAACTTTTTATTAATAGGCCATAAAAACGATATAACAAACACAGCAAATAATTATGACAAAGGCATGTTCGAGTGAGCAGTATTTTAGTCGAAAGGAAATCATTGTATTTAGCACTGAACGAGGGGTTCGCCGATTAGATACAAAGAAGGAAGGTAGAAGTTAGTGTTAGGTAGGGGTTACGGGATGTTGGCAATAGACACGTGTGTTGGTATGCGGTAAAAAAAAAAATCCTGTTTTCATGTAACCTTTATATTTTCGCTTCGAATTTCTTTATTTTTTTTTATTTATTACAAAGGGAATTGTGTATGAAAGCTGCGAGGTGAATAGGCATCTACGTAGGTTGTTAATAAGTTTTATATTCTTGCCTTTGTTTCACGTTATAAATTTGCATACATTGTATACTGTGCTTTGTCTCCATCATTACGAGTTATTTCTGAAGCATAACGTAACGGGGAAAATATGTTCCATTTTCTCTAAAGATTGAAAGTTATGAAAAGTAACCGTATAAAAAAAGACTACAAAATCGTTGAAATAAGATGAAATGAGCTTTCGGAGGACAGTTATTTATTCTGAAATGGTTCTGTGGGTCTTTTGGTTTAGTAGAAAGGAAAATTGACGGATCCAAGGCGACTTCAGCAAGTGGAAGAACAGTTGTTCATCTAAGAATCAGTCCTTGGTTGGTGGTCGTCCTTTAGGCAAGATTGCTTGAGTGATATGAGGGGCTCCCTTTTCACAACAATATTGATTATTATGATTTACAGTGCGATTATAGGAGGATAACCAGCATGGTCATATTCCGTAAGCTCATATTCAGCAGGCAGCTTTTATTTTTCTGTAAAAGAAAACTATAGAGAATGCTTTTTGTCTTTCCACCCCCCGATCTTAAAAACTGCTGAGGCTAGAGGGCTGCAGTTGGTAAGTTGATCATCCACCCTCCAATCATCAAACACCAAATTGCAGCCCTCTAGCCTCAGTATTTTTCCTTATTTCATTCAAGGTTAAAATTAGCAATGATCGTGTCTTGCACCGCTATAGGTGCCAACAACACAGGTCACCATCGGTCCGTGGCTGAGAGTTTCATGGGCCTCGGGTGAAAGTTTTATCGGCAGTGACTGAGAGTTTCATCCACCATTATACGCAGTACAGAAAACTTGATTTAGTAGAAGAAACTTTGGCGCACACTTTAATTGTTATTTATCGCCTCCAGTTGCCATAGACCCAAAATGCACAATGGATTCTATGTGAAAGGCAGAAATTGAAGCTCCACATGATCCTACTTCAACGACATTACCGTGATGAACGCCCATGACTGTTGAGCTTCAGCATAGGAAGAACTGCCGGCTACTTGTTGCAGTTATTATCGCTGTAGAGGCGTTTAAAGAGACCAAGAGTAATGTGTTCAGACCTTCTTATGGTTTGCCCAACGAAGAGATTTTGTCATTAAATGAGAGGAGAAAAATGAAACGAGTTAAGCCCAAGATATTGGACAGCTAGATGGGGGCATACCAAAGCCAACGGACCAGAGGTAGAAGACAGAAACTAGACAAAACACTAAAGATAAAGTGTTAGTATGCATTGTTCAGTTCGCAGTAGTACCCTAGAATTCATATCCCGTATATTACGAAACTGAGAAAGTCTTTTTTTTTTCATGATTCCTTAATATTTTTTTTTATTTTAGGAAATAATGTAAGGTTGCTTTAAAGCACCGTTAACCTTGTATTTAGGTTTTCTAGCATTTCTTAAGTGCAGATTATTGGAGAATATATTAGTTTCCTCTTTTTTATGTGTCAAATTCTTCTTTAGTTTACTCGTCGCGCGATCCTTTTGGCGAGCTCCGTGTGAATACATTCTAATGATAAATAATAATTTTTGGAATACTATAAAATGAAATTGGGATCACTTATTTTCACTCAATACTTCATGTATGAACAATCTGTAACCTGCAATGTGACAAAACATTGTCGTCTTTGTCATTTTTCGACACTGAAAACTTGAAACAGACCTAATCGCTTGCGATTAAGAGCCTTCTTTCGGATTTGAATGTACAGATGATACGCTCGCTAATCCCAACTGTATCCTTTGTACATTACTCTAAGCTTATGTCTTAGAAGTGACTAAGTTTCACGTAATCCTGCCACATCGTTAGGACCACTTTTCTTGGGCAAAGCCTCAGCAAAAAGTAACTATTACACCATAGGAAAATGATCTCAGCTTTCTGGACGCTCTGCGGTTCAACTAAATTCAAAGATCTTATTAGATGGCTTGTAATTTGCATAATGTTTAGGACATCAAATAGCTTCATTTCGAAGCAGATTCGCTTATCTTAATGTTAAGTCTCTCTCTCTCCTCTCTCTCTCTCCTCTCTCTCTCTCTCTCATATATATATATATATATATATATATATATATATATATATATATATATAGATAATTTTTGCGTCGTATGCTTTTATTACGGCTACAATACCTTTCTTATCTATTTTCGTGCTTTTACGTGATAAGAAAGCAAATGGTGGAAGCAAACGTTAAGTACTCCTCTTGCAGAACACCGGGACCTTTACAAACTTGTATCGGTGAGATATTTCGTTGACATATCTTTTCTTATGTAAATGCCGATGGTACGTGTAACATGATGTCCTGTTCCGCTAGGAAAGCAGAGAATCGGTAAATCACCCTCTTGTGCGAGGAAAAACGGAAAGAGGACAAGAAATCCAGAGCTCGGTAGGGGAGAGAGAAACAATGGTCGTACGGAGGTTTTTTTACAAATATGAACTGGTGTCCTGCTTGGGTACTTGATTTAATTCAGTCATCTGGCATGACACCTTGCAGTGATATTGGGTGGGAATTAAAGGAAATTGACTGGGTGAGTTGACATTAGCTAAGAAAACGGGTCATTTTGTGTATGAATTATCTAAAGGTCACTGGCATCAGTGTTTATAGCCGTCTGCGTTGCGTGGCTGGATGATGTCTGCTGCAGAATTTGTCATAAGCAGACAAACTACTTTGTTGTTGTTGGGGGAGGGGGGGGGAGTAAGCACGGCCTATGGAAAACCCAAAAAAGGTCTGAAAAAGGTGTTTCGCATTGAGTTAAAGATGCAGGACTTTTAGGATAGGATATTTATATTTTTATTAGAATGAAAATGTAAAAAATAAATAACGTGTAAGTTAAACAGTAGAGAAAAATTATTTCTAATAAAGTGTAGCCTATATATTTTAATTTTCGTTGATGAAATAAGGTTATATTTGAACACAGATTTTATTACACACCCTAAGTAAGATGAAGGTCGGATAACGCCTTGTTCATTTTATAATTACTTATTATGTGATCATTTAAGTCTTTTGATGTGACAATGATGCTGTCAATGATGTGATTTTTATTATTGTTGTTAGTGTAATCAGCATCATCATTGACATCACCATAATATTAATAACGCTAACGATGATGAGCTGAGGACGATAATGCCTTCACTAGGAAAGACTTCTACAACTTACGCAGAGATTATTATTATTTGCACAGTGTATAATGCTGTATGAAACTCTCAGCCACGGCTCATGAAACTTCCTGCCATGGCCCAGAGGTGGCCTGTCTTGTTGGTACCTAGAGCGATGCCAGACGCACGATTATCATGGCTAAGTTTAACCTTATATATAATATAGATTATTGAGGCTAGCGGGCTGCAATTTGGTATGTTTGATGATTAGAGGGTGGATGATCAACATACCAATTTACAGCCCTGTAGCCTCAGTAGTTTTTAAGATCTGAGGGGGGACAGAAAAGGTGCGGACGGACAGTCAAATAGCCATCTCAATAGTTTTATTTTACAGTAGACTAAAAGAAGTGTTAAGCCCGACATTTGACAACTAGTGTGTTCCAGACATTTGTTAACCAAGTTATCCTGCTAGTTGCTTGGCTTTTCATAAAATAGTTTTTCTTGTGTGTGTTTTAAGTTTTGCTACGTGGAGTTTATGTAGGGGTGGGGGGGAAGGGAATAGAAATCAAATAAACAATGTGCCTTTGTCATATTGTAAAGCTTCTTGATACAGTAGATCTGAATGTGTAAAAGTAAATCATTAGCATATTAAATACACGACCACATGTAAAGGCAGGTGCCACATACATATACGTCAATGTACATGTATTAACCCTCTTCACTGTTGCCAAAGACTCGCATCGTGTTAATTGTATGCAATTATGTATCAGTTGTCATTGAAAAGGATTATTCTGAAAGCTGGGGCGAACTGCACCTATACGCTTACCTTCGAGTCCATGTTGGTATCCGCTCTTATTCTTCCTTATATCCTTCTTCTTCTTGAACACGGTGTGGGAGGAGCTAGTCTTTTCCTCGGTGAACCCTTTGTAGTACATAAAATTCATCTTACAAAGTTTGGGTTCGTACGCCTTTGCGCAATGGAGCAACCCAGAGTCTCTCCTGCCTTTCTCAACATTTATATCTTGACAGTGGTTGGGGTTGGGGCTCGCAGTCTCACTTCTACGTCAAGGCTTCTTACGCTCACGACAGGGGACGAAGATTCTCTCCAGTGTGGAAACTAACGCCTCAGTCAGTTTATTTTTCTACTCACTTTATACTGGGGAGTTGTTATTATTTCACTTGTCCATCAGTTATACGTAAACCGAATGATTACTGAGCGTCACTTATAGGCAGATTGTCCCAAAATTCGAAACGAAAGAGTTTTCTGTTAACTAGAACTTGTTTACGCTCCAAACTGTTTGTGTAGTTAATTAAACGAAAAGTGAATGTTAAATCTTGTTTTGCGTAAATTTTTTTCAGTACAGTTTATGTTTTGCTCTGATATATATACTCCTACTCCACGTAACACAAAACAGTCCTACAATATCTCTCGATATGTTTATGTCGTCTAAAGTTAACACTTCACTAACATGAATTCCTTGCTTTGCCTGACGAATTAGTCAGTCAGACACCTTTTCAAGTTACCCAGATTTTTTCTCAATCTGCAACTTCCACGAACACTAATCCTGCATGTTCTCTGAATACTTCTTTTGTTTTATTATATGTTCATTTACTTTTTATCGTCGAAGTCAACGATGACGTGATCGCAGGATGAATAAAAGTTCAAAGTCCCTCGGGAAGCGCCAGTGTCGGAGCGTCCTATTGTGTGTGTGCCGATGTCAGGCGTCTCGAAGGCCGAAGGGGTGTAGTACTGTACTTGGGATCTCGTGTAGAGGGGCCTAAGTGACTGTGTTTGTGGGCAGCTGTTGTGCATTGGGAAGGGGAAGCCGCCGGTAGGAAGGCTGGGGCCACCATCTGAGCAGGCCCCGCCGGATGCCAATTGTTTCGCTTCGCGCCCCCCTCGCCCCCGGGGCCCCTGAAAACCCTTGGGCTGGTGACACAGGAGACCTGAGTTGGCACGACCTCCGGTTAAAGTGTCAACAGCAGTCTAAGCACAATCAAAGCTACGGATCGTTATGGAATACAGGGTAATTATGAAGGCAGAGGATTTGATGACCACATAAGTCAGATGCCATCGTTGCCATATTTATTACCGTTGCAAGTTAAGGATTTGTTGCAGTCTACTTTATCTAGCTATAGAGTATATGTTGTCGAACTTGCCTACAACACGAGGGAAGATTTTTCAAGCTTCTTCCTTTCTAAACTTTGTGAAGAAATCCTCACGTAAAGGTCATTCATTTTTTTAAAACAAGTATCTTTTAACAGGTTTTCATTAGCTGATGTCGTAATGGTTTTAATACAAAAGGAAGCCTGAGCATCTTCTCGTGATATACTTACGTCCCACCATTTCATCAGCGTCGATTTATTTCCCTAAAAAATTAGACCGATTTCTTTTTACCGTCTGGCATTTTAGAAAATAGTCGAAAATTTACAAAAACGAGCAATTGAGAAGGCTTTAGCTGGTTTTATCACCTCTGACCGAGGTGAAAAGTATGCAGCACTTTTACGGATTGGCACTGATAAAGATACTTTTCAGTCACAGGTCTTTCGTGCGGAAACCGTTGGCTTTTGCACTCGACTCGACATTGCACTTAGTTACTTCCCCGTAGACTGTAATGCGTACTCGCCTTACAAGACGGCTCTTTGTAGTTTATCTCGACCGTCACTTAAATAAAGGAAAAGAAAAGAGAGAATCTTTGCACCACAAAGTAATGATACTCGAGATCAGAGGTCTGCATCCTTGAGATCAACTGTCGTGTCCATGTCCCGCTGCTGAACTTCTTGCTTGAGTAACACTCCTCCTGAATCCCCGGCAGAACTGCAACTGTCCTCGGCCATTTACGAGATATTCTGGTATCAGAGTGCACTACATTTCAGTATACACCAGCAGCGAGTTTTCGCTTGCCGTGGCCACGAAATTGTTTTGCGAAAAACCCGCAGTGCGTTACCTTGCTATCATATTTTTGCTGAATTTTTCGCTAATGCTGTTTTGTCTCAGTGACTGTCAAACAACAGCCAGCAAGCCGGGTGAACAAGGATTTCAGTTGACAAGTCAGACTTGCAAATGCTTTAACCCTCTCGGAGAAAATTGCAATGCGTCGTCGAGGAACGAAGTTTATGATTGTCCTATTTCAGCTCTGTCGGTGTCAAATGCATTATCCAGCTCCCTTCATCCCAGCCGAAGCGAATGGCGGCGAATCTGAATGCTAAGGTTGTCCACTTAGAATAAGCAAGTCTTCAGGTTTAAAGCTGCCAGTTGGGAGTAGCTTAGTGGGATACTTGTATACCGCAATACACGCGTCCAACCGTAAACACAAGATATTGTATACAGGTGGAGAAGAAGAAGAGTTGGAAGAGGAGGTGTGGGAAGGAGGGGGTCGGGTCGACGAAGGCAGCTCGCGAGTGTGGCACTGTGGTTGTGTGTGGTTCCCTCACTTCTTTCCCGCTCTCTGCCAGTGCCATCGCCACCTATATTTTCAAACGGCACCACCCGCCCCGGTCACCCCTCCCACCACAGTCCCACCGCTTCATATAAATATAGCTGCCATACGTTAGACATTAGCAGGTCTAGGTTAAGGGGAGGCGGTGGCAAAAAACAGGGAAACGCCTTGGTCGTGTTTTCGTCCCTGAAGACCGATAATATCTACTCCTGTGTGGCAAATTTACCACTGTATATTTCAGCGATTTTTTCGCAGAAAAATATCCAGTTATTTGAACTTATAGACAGGTTATTTTGGTAATGTCGTGTTATTTGTATGATTACGCCGTTGATGAAAATTCATTGTTAATAAAATTTGTTTCACGCCGGTTAATTTGAGTAGTCTTCCTGTATGCAAGAACCTGTATGCGTGTATATATATATATATATATATATATATATATATATATATATATATATATATATATGTATATATATATATATATATATATATATATATATATATATATATATATATAGATATATATATACATATATATACATATATATATATATATATATATATATATATATATATATATATATATATATATATAACTTGAGTAGTCCTCCTATATGCAAGAACTTGTGTATATATATATATATATATATATATATATATATATATACATATATATATATATATATATATATATATATATATATATATATATAGATATGTATATATATACACATACAGGTTCTTGCATATAGGAAGCTACTCCAATTAACAGGCGTGAAACAAATTTTATTAACAATGAATTTTCATCAACGGCGTAATCATACAAATAACACGACATTACCAAAATAACCTGTCTATAAGTTCAAATAACTGGATATTTTTCTGCGAAAAAATCGCTGAAATATATGCAAGAACTTGTATATATATATATATATATATATATATATATATATATATATATATATATATATATATATATATATACACACAAGTTCTTGCATATAGGAACACTACTCAAATAACTCAAACATATATATATATATATATATATATATATATATATATATATATATATATATATATATATATATATAATGTTTGTGTATCTGTGTCTGTGTATCTTCACATGTGTGTAATGTGAGTGTGTATGTATGTGTATGTAAGCTTACATACGTTACATTTTATGGTAAGGATGAGTAAATCACAGATACTAATCAGACCTCAGCTAAAAAAACTTTTATTTAGGAAGAATGTGGCTGAGACGGTTTAGAGGTGACAATGACAGACACTCCAAGCAAAATGCTCCTTTCTAAAAAAAAAAAAAAAAAAAAAAAAAGAAAAAAAAAAAAAAAAAAAAAAAAAGTCAAAATATGTCCTTATTAACCTTGACCAATATTTCGCCTTCTAAAAAGAATATTCTTCCCATAATATGACCTTCAATACGAGTTGCTGGCTTAGGGATCTTATGAAGAATGAAAAAAATGTCATATAATCACGCAAGATTAGCATTTGTTTTATATATATATAATATATATATATATAATATATATATATTATATATATAGATATATATATATATATATATATAATTATATATATATATATATATGCTTAAAAATTACAGTAGATGCACAGTAAAATCTTTTCCTGTGGTATTCGCTGATATATATATATATATATATATATATATATATATATATATATATATATATATATATGTATATAATTCATGCTATACCATATCTGTTTTGCGAAAAGGTAGCACTGTGGTCACTGCCCGACTCATAATTCCTACTGAATCGTGAATGATCCTCTAAAAAAAAGAAAAAAAAATTAGCCAGCCTTTAATAAACCTACGCAGAAGAATACTTTTATTATTATTATTATATTTTTTATTATTATTATATTATTATTATTATTATTATTGATTATTTAATTATTGCTTGTTGTTGTTGTTTCAGTATATGACACCTGTTCACATGGAACAAGACAACAAAGGGCCCATTGACTTGAAATTCAAGCTTCCAGCACACTTACGACTTTGACTTCCATTTTGCCTGTACTTTCACGCTTCCTGGACACTGAGGTACTTCCTATTGAATACGTGTGTCACACGCATCTAGGTCTTCTCTTTCACCCTCTTAACATTCCCGAATTATACTATATACTTTTTTTCACTAACTTACTGTCCTCCATTCTTCCCACATGACCAAACCGTCTCAATATGCTAACACATCTTAATGCTCAAGCTTACCTTTTTTTACCACTGCTATTGCACCTGCGCATTTCTCTCCCTTCCAGTTCTCCCGTAGGACGGGGGGGCGGGTGTTAGTGCCGTCCATCTTACTGTCCACCCTCTCCTAACAATTGTTTCATAGTGCAACTGCGAGGTTTTCCTTTTGTTACATCTTTCAAATCTTTTACTGTCAATTTCCGTTTCAGCGCTGAATGGCCTTAGTTGCCCCAGTGCTTGGCATAATGCCAAAAATCTATATAATTAAAAAAAGAAATCCTTCAGTTCTTATGTCCCAACTTCATGCATTTCCGCCCTGACATCGACTGATGCTCTAAGCCACTAACCAATATTTCTCACAAAATTGCACTGTTGCCTTTCTTGCTTCAATTGTTTTTCTGTGACTCACTTCTTTTCCCGTCCTACAGTCACCTGTTATATTTGCAAATTAACCCTCCCCATTCATCCACCATCCATGTTCATATTATTTGTTCCATATGTCTGAAATCATTTTACCTTTATAACCTTGATTCATGTTCACAGACTCTCTCCATTTCTTCCAGTTGACAACACTAGCAAACGCTTTTCGTAGTTTCTGCAATCTCTCTTAGCACTCTTCAGCGTTATCTGCAAAGATCACTTTTGTCTGTTAGCTACTCATTCAATTAAGAAAAATTTATATTTAGCGCCGCTAAATCTTGCATATTGAACAACTCTGGCTGAACGAAACTATTTGGAACATTCTGAAATGTTTCGTTAAGAGAGCTCTAAATATGGGACTGGAGACAGATCTTTCCTGAAATTTTGACAGAAATGATACATTTTGAGAAGAAATTTCTGTAGTGAAAACAAGAGAAACGAAGAGAATGCTAGTCAGTGTGTTTAGTACAATATGCTAAGGATTTGGACCCTATTTTCTGAGACTTGGTGTTCTGTTTGATTAGGCGATGAATGGGTCCTTATGATGACTTGCCCACCTCAATTCTTGCACATCCATCCGTTTTTGAGAGCGCTGCCTCCGGCCCGGAATACCCGTATGAATTAGTGGTCCCTCTCATGCAACCACCATCCATATGGGATACTCTGCTTCATTTTATCCTTACAACCTTACTCTAGCTAATCACCCGAAACATTCTTCTTGTTCAATGAAAAAAACTCTGATTCTTTCATCCTTCTAGTAGTTTCTCTCCAATATCGCCAACAAACACTATCCTTTGCGGTCATTAATCATTTCTAAATTTCCCGCCCTTTTCTTTTATCATTATTCCACGTTTAAATATGTTAAAAACCTATAATAATATAACACATTTTTCTTAAAACCCCTTGGAGGTTGAACAAGTCAGCTTCTTTTCATATTTACTGACGCAGAATATGCCGTATAAACTCGGTACTTTTCCATACTGGGTCTCTGTCAATTTTGTGGTATTTTGTCTGGGTTCATGTACCCTGCACACACCTGGCCTTTTTTTTTTTTCTCTCCTATCAATGTTTTCGCCCAAATTTCACAACAATGCCTGATTTTCACACCCACTACCTTTTCTAAACCTTATCTATCTATCTATTATGTGGCTTACTGTCAAAACCAAAGTCCCTCAAAACACTTTCCCAGCTAAGGTAAGTTATGTCTTGGCCCTACAGTTCCATTCAATCGGAAGGACAGTTATTCTTCACCTGTCCAGACACATCTTACACACTGTGTCCAGCCACTCATGAACACTATTACTGTATGCTTAAGTATCCCACACTTGACTCCATCAGGTAATGGTACCTTTTCGATTTTCTGTATCTTACACGCCCTGCTACGCCCTCCTCTCCTATATGTTCAAATCCCTGTAGGAGAGCAGTGCCATCAGTGCACCCCATGCGGTTCACTGCAGGCATTAATTGGGGTTCTTTGCAGCGTCCTTTAGGCCACTAGTTGCAACCCCTTTCATTTCATTTACTGTACCTCCGTTCGTATTCTATTTCTTCCATCTAACTTGTCACCCTCTCCTAACACTTGATTCATAGTGCAACTGCGAGCTTTCCCTCCTCTTACAATTTTCAGTCCTTTTTACTGTCGATTTCTTTTTCAGCACCGAATGACCTCATAGGTCCCAGCGCTTGGCCTTTGACCTAAATCCTATATATTCATTCATTATATGTCCAAATATGCACACACATATAATGACACGCACACGCTTATATATATTTATATATATATATATATATATATATATATATATATATATATATATATATATATACTATACATATTATATATATATAAGACATATATATATATACATATATATATATTTATATATTATCTATATATGTATTAATATATATATATATACTATATATAATATTATATATATATATACATATACATATGTATATACGTATATTTACTTATATCAGAGAGAGAGAGAGAGAGAGAGAGAGAGAGAGAGAGAGAGAGAGAGAGAGAGAGAGAGATTCAAGGTCGTTTTTTTAGGTTGGCTCGGTAAGTTGGTAATATGTTGCCAAACATTAAAAAGCGTCTCGCTGTAAAAAAAGAAAAAATAATAATAAAAAAAAGAAATGGAAACTTGACAGAGTCGGATGTAATTGCTGTAATTTTGCAAAGACTGCCACCCAGAGCGTCGATGCCCTTTGTTTGTCGTGACGTCAGCGTTATCAGTCACCGGATCAGCCTCACAGAAAAATGAGACTTTGAGTCCAATCCACAGGGAACCTTTCCATTTGGAAATCTGAGGAAACTTGGCGTCCGCGGCTTTTACGACCATGTGAAAAAGTCACGACATTTTTAGAAAAAATCACATTTGTAGAAAATACCACATTTTTAGAAAAAACCACGACATTTTTAGAAAAGAAAACCACATTTTTAGAAAAAACCACGACATTTTTAGAAAAGAAAACCACATTTTTAGAAAAAACCACGACATTTTTTTTTAAACCACGACTTTTTTTTTTTAAACCACGACATTTTTAGAAAAAAACCCGACATTTTTAGATCAGTCCTGAAACGACAGCGGTGTTGAGTCACACTGTTACATAACTAATAATAGAGTGAGCGAGAACGCAAATATGACAGGTGGACTTACTTGGTCGCGATTCCATGCCAAGAGTAATAAAAAAAAAAATAGCACCTACCGTAGTTAAATTGGGTACATACATTTTTTACGCCTGGCCGTCAAACATAAACAGATATGTTAGGAGTTGTCTGATACCCATCCCATGATTCTTCATTTCCTGATCTCTACTCTGCATTGCCAGGTTTTTTTTCTTTCTTTTTCTTTTTTTTATTTTATCGTCTTGGTATTTTTCGTAATATATTTTTTGTGGTTGCGTAATAAATCTATTTAAAACTTCTCCTCCCCCCCACTCTCTCTCTCTCTCTCTCTCTCTCTCTCGAACTCTCCTCTCATCTCTCTCTCTCTCTCTATCTTACTCTCCTCTCTTCTCTCTACCTCTCCTCTCACAATATATATATATATATATATATATATGTGTGTGTGTGTGTGTGAGTGAGTGAGTGAGTTTCTGTACGATGTGTCTGGTTGTGTGTTCATAATTACATATTTGCGAAAACTGTTTATGTAATATAGATTTGAGAGAAAAAAAACCGTAGAGATAGTCCGTAGCAGACATCACTCTCATTTAACGTTGCGTTTGACAAGTGAATCGGCCCTATGCAGAATGACCTCAATTATGGAGACCGAGTTTGTTTCTGCGTAGTTCCTTTCCTGTTGCAATAATGTTTATTGCAGCGGAATTACCAATGATTCTTTGCTCACCACACAATCCCAGGGGATACACATAGCAGCAATTCATCCAGAAATCCATAATCAGTTTTTTAATTCTCTGTAAACCAGGATCCCATTGTTTTTGGGACGAATTTTATTTCTGTTCTTCTTGTGTAGTTCAATTTTGGTAGATGATGGTAAAAGATAAGATGGGTTTAAAACTTGTCGCTTACGTATAGCAAACGGGTTTAAAGCAGGTCAACGACCTTTAGTACTACAAGCAGAGAACGAATCTTATGCCAATGTCAGATATTCTTATGGAGCCTCTCTGGTTAGGAATCACTCGTATTTAACCTGCTTCTGAATCGTGTGCAAAAAGTTATCGACGTTTGTTTATAACGTTTTTTAGTACAGTGTGGACGCACCCGAGGTCCTTTAAATATACTCAGAATATATTTAAAGGACCTTGGACGCACCCTTACGACGTCAGCAAAGGCGGTGGCAGTGTGACCATAACCGTCACGAGACGAGATATGAAAACTTGGGGTGGAAGCTGCCTTTGAATTTGTAATGAGTTGTGATTAAAACTTTCAATAAAAGATAAGATATAACTTATATTCACAGTATTCATCACGCACTATATGCCCTCACTTTAGACTGAACGTCGTTTGGCTGAGGTTTTGTTTACACTCTTCTTTCTTTATCTTGTAAAACGGCTGCTCACTCTCAGCTGCCGCATAGGTAAATTCCTCTAGACGTTAAGCTCTGGCTTTTTTCTTCGTGAAGTGTCTCCTCTGGCTTCTGTCTGTCTCTTTCTCCCTAGCCATTATATATAATTGCTCTCAGCTCTAGCACCAGCATTCGAACCTACGCTGCAACACCGTTAGGCAGAAGTTACGCAATTCTGAGTAACATTGGCAGTCTGAAAACATCTTGGAAAAAAGAAAATTACAAAACCTCTGAGAAACTCATTGATGTACGTTAAACAATAAAAAAAAACAATAAAATCTTAATAACATTCAGTCGCCAAATAAAATTAATATTTGATAATTGTTCCAGAAAAATTCGGAGAATTTTCTTCTGCTCTCGAACTACAGCAAACTGTATTAAACGATAATCACATAAATTATATGCTTTGACAGACTCCAGTTTTACCAACGACATTGGATACTTTTAGTCCAACAGGAGGCAAGGTGCAAAATAAATAAATAAATAAAATAAGTGTTAGACTTGAGCGTTTGTTTGAAGCCAACGCTTTCTGAAGTTTTTAAATCTTCATTAGTTTCAGAAATATTCAAGTTTCAGATTTGATCGTCAGTTTACTACAGTATGCTTAGTATGCTATTTTAATTAACGAGTGAATTTCCATGAAGAGAAAACAAATAGCTCGGTCTGTTTGTGTTTTTTTTTTTATCATATAAGCGTTACTTGCAATATTTATTGTTGGTTGTTTTACAGATTATACGTAGGAAGGTGCTGACTTACCGTTTTGAGTCAGCGAAATTACTTTCAAGACCTTCTTAAAGAAAATTGCATGCGAATGTTAATTTATATCTTAGAGGAAGTGACAGTTTTTGCAACATACAAGAAAATCATCACGAATTTATTTTTTTCTGTTAGCTTCTGTTTCCGCTGTTGTCCACTTATTGAATGGAGTCTTTTCGACAAGTAATTTTTTTAATAGTAAACTGAAGGAACTTTCTCACATGATGATGTATTGGAAAAAGCTCTGACTTTATTTAGCAATAACAAATTTCGTACACAAATATTTGTGTGACAAAAAAAGATGCTTCTTATTTAATAAGAGCAAACCCGCCAACGTTATGGAAATGTCTTTGCAAAGGCCTTCATATTTGCTGACGATTATAGATTACTGGGAAATATTGAAGAAATCACTGTGGGGTTATTGTTTATAAAAGAATCATCTCACATTTAACCTAATTTTGATTGCGAGGCTAAATTGTATCATGGACTGCGTCATTTCAGATTTTTCTCTAGCGCGGTTGGGGGGGAGAGGGTTGAGGGGCTAAGGTTTAAAAATTATGGTATGGGTGTGTTGGCGAGCGAAGCGCTGTAAGGCCCCCGAGAATTTTTGGAAATTTGGCACATTTTGGGGCATTTTGAAGCCATATAAGAGCTGTATTGAGTTCATTGGGTTGAATTTTATTATTATTAATAATCATTATTATTATCTTTTCACACCAAGTCTTGGGGGCCAAGTGCCCCCAGCCCCCGCCCACAAATGACGCCCCTGATCATGGGCTCCATTTCAGTCATTATGAACAATTTCCATACTGAAAGGTACCTTCATTTTGCTCGTCACCAACGTGAACTACAGATATTCCTCACTTGAGTATTAAGTAGCTTAAAAGTAGTCTCACGCAAACTTCGTGTTGACTGTGTCCAGCTCATATAACAACCGAAGCGTTCGTAGAGAGTTGCCTTACAGTTGTCTGTTACAAAACAAAGACAAGTTAAAAACAGCCTGGCGTGGTTGGGGATTTTTACGCAACATGACCAGTGACCTTACGGCTAAGAAAATCCCCATGGAGCAGAACGTCAGAGGTAAACGAAGAAGCATAAAACCCCTGTTATTGGAAAGCAGAAAATAAAAGAAATCTCGCCACCTTTGCCCACAGGACGAAAACGAGGTATCTGATGCCAGCTGTGGCATTAACCTCGGATATTGATTGGCTCTTAAAAGAACTGTAAATGCGCCTAATGATCTGGGTGATTCGCAGGTTTCGTGCAATGTGCTTAGATTTAGTACTTCAGATAATTCACTTTAAGATGTTTGAACGTCATACTATTAAAAGACTTAGGAAAACGAGACGCTGACACACATTTGTGTAGGTTTGTGAGACGAACCTGAAAACTCCTGGAGTTCACTTCCCCGGAATCTGTCTCTTTCTCTCTCTCTCTCTCCATTATGGTTAAGCGTCCTCATTTGAACATCAAATTTTACCAAAGGTAGGCAATGATCTCATGATAACCATGTAAACATCAGGCAATCAGTAGACCCACTTGAGTAATCTGAAAGGCCATTATTTGTGTAAATATGTCGTATATGAGTATAACCAAGTCATCCCTTCAATGGACTCATAACTTACTAATATGACATGAAAGAATTTTGATCCCGGATAGTGCCTACATTATATATAGTTTCATAGTTTCAAACTAGATCATTTTGGCCATGCTAGACACTTAGAAGTCTGGTATTTCTCCCCTGATAAGCTACATCATGAGAGGCCACTCTGTATCCTTCCAATTACAATCTACTCAAGGAACGACAATTAGGAATTTTAAGTGTAGAGAGGTTGGTTTAGGTTACAAAGTTCAGGTTAAATAAGGCAACAGACTAAGATCATCGATGTTCTATAAAATATATCACCCAAACGAATGCAGTGGCTTTTATTTATTCGGCCTTGGATGTTAAAGGACTTTCATTCCAGATATTTTATGAAGTTAATTATTGTTCCTAGTGAAAAATTGAGATTTATTCTTGACATCTTTTTTTTAATGGTGTGTTTTGAGCTACGTTGTTAAATGTGTGCCCTTGTAATGTATGTATGTAGAAACGGCGACTAGTCTCTCTCTCTCTCTCTCTCTCTCTCTCTCTCTCTCTCTCTCTCTCTCTTTCACTCTTTTCGCAATCAATAGAAGTAGCAATTACTAATTTCAGGTCTTGCTTAGAACACGGGGTGAAGTACTGGAGATTTCCCGTTGTCACTTGAGTATAAACCAAGGTCTAGACTAGAGAGTCTATAACAGGCCAGTTTACCCATACCCCGAAAAATGAAGCTTGGCAGAACAGAAGGTTAGGACGGCAAATCCTTGCTTTAAGGACGTTTCATATCGAGTCTTAAACTGAGGCACCCTTCTTTCTGCATATTTATCATTATATTGCGTATTGCTGGAAAGCCTTTAACAGCATAATACATCTAAGGCCATTAGAAAGTTAAGCTTTTGTCTCTAATGCTGCCTATACCGGTATTAATAATAGTATTACTGTATACAATACTTGAGTTCTCTTGCACTGCCATCATGGGATGGTATCCTTTGGTATGGATGTTGTCTGGCCCAGGCTGTATTTCTTCAAAACAAGATAGCTTAAAGTGGTAGCTTTCTTTTCTCGAAACAGTTATGATCGTGACTTTGACCTGTTTAGCAATTCTCAAAATTGTAATCTAACTGGAAAGTTCTGTCAAGTTCGCCTTTAGAGGCCTCGTCCCGAAAAGTCTAATCATTGTCTTACTCTTCTAGACGTCTCGGCTTTGCATGTATACATACAGGCGGGTATACTATACTATGGATGTTGGCTTACGTTAAAGTGTTTACATTTGTTGATCTATAAAATAATTATAATTACAGTTGTGTCAAACATGCTATTTTCTTTTCTACCCTTTGCAGTGTAACACAGTCATTATTGGGGATAGAAATAACATTGTCATCATAATTGATGATAGTGACGAGACGACTATACTTGGACAGATAATTCCTCTCTGCCAGTGAAGTTGAATCATGACACCATTTTGTATAAGAACCGGTGATCATTACTGCCTCATTCTTCGTGATGAATTCTGAGCATTATAATTTGTTTACAGAAACTGGCAAAGCGTCAGGTCATGCGTAATGAGCACAGCCCCACCAGAATTACTACCCACAAAATCTATGATTTCGGTGTCGTTGTCAGAAACCATTCTGGGGTTAAGCCTAATGATGGTTGACTTCAAGTTGGAAAATCTCTCGTGAAATATTCGCTTGTTTTCCCCTTCCTAAGTCATTCTGAATCCCAGTGCACAAATGGTGGCATGGGATGAAGAGGAACTGCGGGGGAACTGCCTTTTTAAAAGATTTTTAAAAAATATATTTGCGGCGGGGAAAAAATAAAGACTCACTTGAAAATCGCAAGCTGTATCTGTATACTTGCGAATGGAAATGGATTATCTTGGTCTTTGTTTATGTTAAAATTTTGCTGATGTCTCGCGTCTTCCAAACTCGCCTTTTTAACCCTCAGAGAGAGAAAGATTTTTTGTTGGTTATAGAAGGCTTTAAAAGATGACTTGTTTTTAGTGGGGGAACTGGATGCAGCTTTCTAAGAATCCTTATCAAAAGAAATATATCAATTCAGGAATAACAGCGGTGAAAAGGGTGAGTTGGAGTGGTTGGACAGTAAGATAAAGAAATCCAGAGAATAAATACGAAGAAGTACAAGGATCTAAAGGTGGAATTGGGAGAATGCCCTCAAGTTGCACCGAGACGCAACAGTTAGAAGAGAGGAAGCAGAAGCGGAGGTAAAATTAAAAGGCAAAAAAATGTTGCAACTAAGGGCCAAAGGGACGCCGCAAACACCCTACTATAGTAATGTTCATTGATGGCTTTAACCCCATACGGGAATAAGCATTGTTTGAAAATGCTAAGAAGCTCTTGACTCTCATCGCTGAGAAATATATCGCACGGCTGTACAAGGAAATATTTTCTGGGTTCTTCTAAATTTTAGGACTTTTTGTATGGAAACTTAAGATACATTTTATTCTTATTACTGTAATATTTTTACTATTATTTAGTGTATCAAAGGCGGAATAAAGTTGCAACCAGTCTTGACTGAGATATGGATTCTATTTCATAGGTGAAACTGCACTTCTGATGTTGCTAGAAAAGCAAGTCACGTTGTTGAAGTTCTCAAAGTCCACGTAAACCATTACGTTGATTTATTGTTCACTTGCAAGTATATCTGCAATCTTTCGAGAGCTTCATCTTTGAAGCAAGATTGCTCTGGGTGGGAACTCCCATTTCCCAACCATGTAATTATGATTTGCACCATGGCCGTACTATATCCCGTTTGGCCATCTGCCATAAGCTAGATTGAAACCCGAAATTTGATTAGCACCTATAGTGGTTGCTCTCATGAACATTAGTGAACATACCGCATAGTGTGAATAGACCATAAACAGACCATTAACCAGGAAACCAAGGATAACCCTTTTGCGTCAAAAGAAAAGACATGTCCCGCAGCCATGTAAGTCTTCTGAAGGTGTGTGTGTGTGTGTGTCGGTACATTTTTATTTGGCCACTGCTGAAGAATATTATAAGTCCCAAAATAACTATAGGGATATCTAGGTTTTACCGAAACTATTCCCCCACAGTCCCATTAAGGTTTAGTGTAAAATGTGCTGGTCTGCTGCTGAGTTGCTGTCAGTCAGTGGGTATGATATCTTTCAGACGGGGGAAAACCCTGTTTCTTGTAAATAAAATATTATGGGAAATGTCTTGTTTAGAGGATTCGACTAAATCCTTAGGCAATATAATTAAAACAAAATCTCTCATCTGTAATGTTTCGGTTCATATTACTGGTTTCAGCAAACTTGTCGAAATCTATATATATATTATATATTATATATATATATATATAGTATATATATCTATATATATATATATATATATATATATATATATATATATATATATATGATATATATAGATATAACATTTATACAGATATATAGATATATAGATATTATAATATATATATATCATATATATATATATATATATATATCGAGCTACAATGTCCTTTAATATCTAATTCGCTCTACCTCGGAATTAATATATTTTCATATATGCTTAACCGAAGGGGAATTTTTTCTCGATAATAGACTTGCCTGGACCAGGGCGCGAACCCATGGATCCTTTCAAATCCAGGAACGTCAGTGAAGCTTTACCTACTACACCACCGCGAGAGGTAAAAGCCTCACTGACGTTCCTGGATTTTAAAGGATCCATGGGTTCGCGCCTGGTCCAGGCAAGTCTATTATCGAGAAAAAATTCCCCTTCGCTTAAGCATATATGAAAATATATAATTCCGAGGTAGAGCGAATTAGATATTAAAGGACATTGTAGCTCGATATATATGTATATGAATCACGGAAATGTGATATGACTTATATATCTATATATATAATATATATATATATATATATATATATATATTATAAATACATACAATAACGTTCTTGAGCAAATTTGAGTTTTGTGCTTCTATGATGTCAATTCGTTCATCAGCTCAGTCCGAGATATCATCGGTCTCTTCTCTGTAATATCTATTTCTATCATTGTCCTTTGTACGGACATCCACTTGATCTGTCTGTCCGGCGGAAACAACCACAATTCTTTGAAATTCTTTGGCTGGGTGGAGGAGACAAGCAGGATATTATTAACAATATTATGAAATAGAGACGCCATAAACCAAATGATGGAAGTAAGGTAAGCAGAGCTATTTACGATGGACTAAGGCAAGAGGAAGTTGTTGCCAGAACACTGCTAAGCTAAATTTTAACTTCCAAAGATGGAAAGCATGTGGGTCTTGGAGGAAAAAAATGTACAAATTATGAATTTAAGACATCCTGCAAAGATATTGTTGGATTATCACTCCAAGCATTCTCTTGCAATAGAAGAAAAAAAAACTGACATTCCTCCAGACGTACAATAGGAATGTCTCAGACTTGACTCAAAGGTCAAAGGAACATTTTATTGAACTAAGTGAATTGTGCAAAACTATCCAAGATGGACGCTCAAGAAGAATGAGAACTTAATTAACGGCTTTTCAGAACGCCGACACAAATGAATCAATCAATTTGGAGTTCTGCGCAGGTCATAATTAAGGTTGGTATTTTAACCAAATTCGTTACAGTGACTCAGACATCAGTACGTTCAGCCCTCTTCATATCCACTTTTTTTTTTTTTGGTGTGAAAGAGACTGCTGAACTGGATAAAAAGGAACCCTATGCGAGGACAGCTGTCCTCATCGTCAGAGGGAATATAGTTTAAGGGTTTTCAGTGCATCTATAGCAACATATCAGGAATTCTACTCAAGAAAGGGCTCTTATATATTTATCCTCATCTTTACAGAACGTGACTATTCACCACATTCTTCATCCCTGAACTGTTTCAAGCTTTGTCAAATTAAGTTTCATTTCTCGTGTCAAGATAAACACGTGCGACTCAACGTTTCTGACATGTAAAAGCATAGTTTCGGCAGGGAAATTAATGTAAATAAAAGTGTTGCAACCAATGGAAGAAACAGGCTATTTCCAAGATAAATAATGCCTAGAGAGTTTTCACGTATCAGCAAGAATAGCAACGTACCGAGCATAATTAAGGCTTGAAAAATTACTAGCCTTGTTGAAACATTTGGAGCAAAAGTTATATATATATATAAAAATTCTTGAATTACATGAAATGTCTACCGTTATAAAAAAACAATATTTTAGAAAAAAATAAAATTCCATGAAAAACAATAAGTTAATATTCAACAGGAATAGTCATTCGCATATTTCGTTGCGCGCGCTCTCTCTCTCTCTCTCTCTCTCTCTCTCTCTCTCTCTCTCTCTCTCTCTCTCTCTCTCTCTCTGTTATGCGAACATTATATCACAGCGGGGAAAACTGTAGGACAGGTACTAATTTGTATAAGAGGAGATAACTAGCGAAGTAGTGCTCAGAACTGGCTCTTGAGGAAAAAGCAAAAGCGTTTGAAACATTCCCAACTCATGTCGCCCTCCAAGGCAGAAGCAGAGAAGAATCCTTTGGCCTGCCGCTCCGAACACCTGGAGAAGGCGGTGCAATATATTAAGCATGGTGTCACGCCAGCTTGACTTGCATCTTATCAGGAACAAAACAACCGAATTGTATCGGTGTATTTCCTGTAGCGACGTTGTTCTAATTCCTGCCCTCGTGGTCTCGGGAATGTAAATAAAACGTAAGCCAGCAGGTTCTAATTTTGACCAACTGCCTCTCGAAAGGGATGTGATCGCTCTTGTATGCCATCAGTTATTTAGATATTATTTCTTTTCTCTATTTCCCACGTGTGTGTTTGTAAGAGCGCAAATGAGAGAACAAGTTTTAGACTGAAACTTATTTAGCAAATAAAATCCAAGGTACGTTATATACCATCTTTTATTTCATTAATATCTCGCTTCCCTCTTTTTCAGGAGTCTTCGTAGGTGGACGAATGGATCAAGAGGCTCTATGAATTGGAACATATTTGAAAATAAAGCATTTTGATGGCAGAGAGAACAAGTCGAAGAAAACTTCAAGGAATATATTGAATTAAACATAGGGAAAAAACGAAGACACGATCCTGTCGCTATAGTTTCCCAAGGAGTGTTTTCTCGCTCGGTCTTTATTTAATCGCCATAGCAGAAGGGCTTTTCTTTCTCTCTTTCTTTGAGAAACAGCTGATAAGAAGCCCTCGTGTGCCTGCGTCTCGATGAAGGAAAGTAAAAAAAGGAAGAGTGAAGGTAGCCGAAGAGAAATCTATAGACCGGCCTATCAGAAGGAGGATTAAAAGAAGCGTGGAAAATGGAAGCTGGCGGAGAAATCTTTCTTATAGAAGAAGAGAAAAGGTCGGCTACCCGGACTATCCAAGGTACGCGGAATTCCTCGGAGTTAATGTGGGATGTGGTGACCTGTCGGATGTTACGAAACCGCTTGAGTCGAGGCCCTCTCTATCGGTTCTGCCAAAGTGGCTGCCTTTTCCTCGAAACTCCACGTTCACTTGCTTTTTACAGCGTCCAACTTTCTTGCCCGACTTGACCCCATCAGTTATTCTCGGAGGGAGGTTGTTCTCCGGTAAGTGGCAGTTTCAGGTCAGTTAAAAAAAATAAAATCCTTTCCATCGTGAGATGATATATTTTTTCATTCAGCATTTTTCGACTTTATAAATTATCATTTATATTGGTGGTCTTTTTTTTTTACAGTTATAAAGTTATTGTATAAATGATAGAGAGATAAGAAAAAATTAAGAATTCAAACCCCTTTCTCCGTGCATAAAATGCTGTGAATTTTTTGCGGCATCCATTAGCATGAAAGTAACGCCATTTTATGATGTGAAAATATTAAAGCGTTGTTTTCGAGAGTATATTGTAGTATGTACAATACCTTCAGTCACTCCCGCGTCTTCTGGCAAAGCCGTCAAACAAAGCAGCAAATGGAATCACAAACTCTGCGGTTAAGGGAGAGGATATGTTGAATTGAATATATGAATTTTAGCCAAAGGCCAAGCACTCGGACCTATGAGGTCATTCAACGCTGAAACGGAAGTTGACAGTAAAAGGTTTGAAAGGTGTAACAGGAGGAAAACCCCGCAGTTGCTCTAAGATTCAAGTGTTAGGAGATGGTGGAAAAGTAAGATGAAGAGAATATGAAAGGAGTACAGGTAAAGGAACGGAAGGGGTTGCAGCTAGGGGCCTAGGGCACGCTGGAAAGAACCTTAATAAGTAATGCCTACAGTGAACCGCATGAGTACTGGCGGCACTATACCCCGCCCTACGGGCTTTGAGGGTGTAGGTTTCTCCGCATTCACTTGACAAGGGAAACCCATAAAAACACTTTACTTTTCTTAGTGCAACCGAGCTTGATTCGCGCAAAAGCCGTATATCAGTCATGTGGATTTCACAAATTATGTTCCTGCAACTCTTCCGTCATTCAGTTTCTATATATAATTTGCATAAAATGTCTCTACAACTACTTCCGATATGTTTATCAGTATTTGAAACCTGTCCCAATTCAGAAGTAAATTTCATTGATAATTTTTTTTCTACTTTTCGAACTAAAAAGGCACGTCGAAAATGCAAATCGCCTTTGCAGGTCACGTTCCATGCGAATAACGTGGAATTCGTATGGTGAAAGAGATAACATAAACCACAACTGAAAGGTAGTCGTCACTGTTATTGAGTGGGCAGTAATATCATTATGGGAGGTAAATTAAAAACGGCTGTTTTTTTAGCGATATCCTCAGGTTATACGGTTCTTTACTTGCAGTTATTTGCAATCATGAGGTTCATTCAAGAAAATTTTTAGTAGCCTTTTACTGAAAATATTTGAGTATATTTTGATGTATTTATCTACGTAAAGTGCGTCTAATTAGATTTTGGTTTATGTAAGTATATGGTTATTTCATTTTATGTCATATAATACAAAATCCATTTGGTGCCGCTTTCGAGCTGTAAAATCTGGTTTTTGCAGAATCGAGAAGTTGTCCCGTTTCTTTAGTTTTTCCCCCAGAGATTCTTCACATGGATGAATCCGAAAACGACACTACAGGAGAATACTTCCTTTGTGATGAATAAAACTCTTAACAAATAAAGAAATCCATTGTCCCTAATTCTGGTTGCGACTAGCTTGGGGAAAGAATTTGTTATTTGTGATATCAACAGCCATTTAGTCAGAGTTCGCTCTTTTTCAGACCCATCTTGATCAGTTTAATTCAAAACAAAAGTTCCTGATAGAACGTGATTAAGTGACACCGTAAAAATGCAATCGCACCAGAGAAATTCGCGGTTAGTGCACCTAATTTGCACCACACAGTATCTTTGTGTGGGTAATCTGCTCTGAGTTTCAATTATTTGGAAGGAATTTCTTGAACGTAAAGTTAATTTGCCTGTCGGTTCTCACACGTGTCTTTCCTGATAACTTTCTTATGATTCATCTTGAACTCGTGATCTTACGACTCAACATGAAATGGAGTCGTAGCATGGCATGGTCAGTCACACCTGGACCTTGTCCAAGGTTCAAGATGGACGTCAAGATCTCAAAAATTCATTGTTTTGTTTTTTTCGTGCTATTTTATCTCGATGACTGCGTCCATTCACGGTGTTGTACTTGAATTTGATAGGCTGTCTTAGCTTTCCTTCATATAATGAAGTTCAAGTTAGAGAGACAGGTTTAGTGTCTGTTAACTTCACTGATGTTCAAAGTATCGTGTTCAAATTTGGTGCATTGCCTCACCATCAAGTAAGACATGTTTTCATTTACACCCAAGATCATTTGATTGTGCTAGAGTTCAAGGTTAAGTTGTGTCACAAAGATTTTTGTCTTCCTGATAAATTTATTAACATTTCTGGCAATTGATTCAATTTTCTGTTGCTATGTCTCAAGCTAGGTTTGTTTTGACCTTGACCCAATGTTATTTGACCAGGTTCAGAGTCACGCAGACAGATTTTTTGAATTCTTTGACTGGCCATTACTTTGTTATACAAGCATATAAATAATGGTATTATTTGACTGGACAGTTTCCTAGTTGTATGTTCATCTGTATCCATGGGTGTAGTAAAGGAATGATGGAGAATGTATTGAATTACATACACCTACATACAGTTCATTCGTCTTTCACTGACTTTGTATTTATTTGTTTTAGTAGTTTCTTGCAACCTTTAATTTCGATTTTTTCCCCACTAAATGTGGTTAGATGATCAGATGTCTGCACCATGATACCATCATTTCAGTCTTATGAAAACTATTTTTCATAGAGAACTTTCCAAAAGTGGCGAGCGGTTAACTAAGGGTGTATTTTCAGATCTCTGTATAAAGCAGCTTTTGTCTCAGATTCCCTGTAGTGTTTAAGAGTAGGCTACTTACTATGCCCTTGCTACTGTTTGTGCGTGTGCGCTGTCATGCGTGTTTTTGTGTGAGAAACCCGAAAAAAGAAAGTGTTCCCTTTGTGTTTACCATGACAGTAGGAAAGCCATTTTTGCTCTTTCATAAAATGCATTTCCTCAAATGTTAAAAATATTTATTCCCTCGTAAGTATTGACTGTTCGCCGTCGCCATCACTCCTCGCATCATGGACAATTACTGCCAGGCTTCTTGCGCTGAGCCGTTAAAGATGTAAATTAGGAAAAGCAGTTGTTAGGTGAAGAGGCATCCGTAGTAAACGACGGGACCAGATGTTGTTAACTTGCCATCAGCCGGATCAGAAGGATCTCCGTGATTTGGTCGTTTGAATGCCTCACCTGTAGTCGTTAGCTCAATGGGCGCAGCATCTCGACACCATCGTCCCGTAGGGGGTTAGTGCCGTCAGTGGACCTGGACCTCGTGCGGTGCACTGTAGGCATTACTTGATCTTTGCAGCGTGCTTTCGGCCCCTAGCTGAAACCACTTTCGTTCCTTTTACTGTACGTCCTTGCATATTATCTTATGAATCCTAATACTGGATTCATAGTGCAACTGCGGGCTTTTCCTCCTGCTACACCTTTCAAACCTTTTCAATTTCCATTTCAGCGCTGAATGGCCTCATAGGTCCCAGTGCTTGGGCTTTGGCATAAATTCTATATTCAACTCAACACCATCGAAGTATGAGTTCGATCATTTGTGCTTCTCGGACTCCTTTCTAGGTGTTCGTATTTCAGGAGACGTAGAATTTTTTTTTATTGAATTTTCTTCTTAATTATCTGCGATTTGTTTTTATCACTTATAATTTATTTATGAAAGAACTTTGTTTGATTCACTGAAGAACTTAATCCTGGCATTATCTTTTATATTCAATCAGATCTATATTTCGTCAAATGAGAAACTTCGATTTAGACATATGATGCCAACGAACCAATGATAACCCTTTCAAATTATGAGAGAAATCCACGTCCCATCTCTGTGGTCTTCCTCTGGTGAGAACTCTTTAATTGCTTTGCAAAAATGTTCTTTGTTCATCAGTTAAGACCCAGTCGGCTGTCCGGGGAGAGCATTCTTATTCGGGGTCGATCGCATGAAAGAGCGTAGGTCGTAATATTTGCGTATATTTAAGAGAACTTTTGCCCAAAACCTTCTCCTGAGCAGCAATACCTAACCCGTCGCAGATTGGTCTTCGTACGGAACTTTTCAGCAGGAATTTGATACGTTGCATTGCCGTCTTTAAGGTCATCACATGGTCAATTTCGATGTAGGCATAACGATTGTTCAACCTATAGGTTTCTTTATACTTTGAAATTTCATGAACGTTGGGTGAAGTGACTGAAACATGGCACCATAGGATCATAGGGCTCTTGGAATACATCCTTGTATCTCACTTCATTAAATACAGCTTTGCTGCGTTTATGGCTACTTATCAGAATGGAAAATGCCTGCCAATCTGCTAGTCATTTTATCATTGACTCGATATACATGAATATAAGTGCAAATATTTTTGTTTATACATCTGTTGCTTGCAATATATTATCGTTTCTCATTATTTTGGTGCGGTATAGTGCACAATTCAAGGGGTACACGTGCGCGCGCGCACATACATAAATATGTGTTTGTGCGTGTGACAAAAATTCACACACACACACACACACACATATATATATATATATATATATATATATATATATATATATATATATATATATATATCCACTTGTACGAGGGTCACTTTATAATATTCCTTAATATTATGCCAAACTTATCGTTTAAAACCACGATGACAACACTGCTATCAAGATGGGTATAAGTTTACACTGACTCTGATATACCTTTTCCTGTCGAATTCAGGTTATGTAATCAGAATCGATATCAACCTATCACGGTGATAGCTGACCAAAGGCCAAGGTTCGAATCCTGATTGGGGCAAGTAGCATTGAACGCAATAGATCCCTTGTTTGCCCCAACCTGGATTCGAACCTAAGCCTTTAGTTTAGAATTGACCAGTGAGCTATCATTGTGATGAGTTGATATAGATTCTCAGTACAGAACTTAATTTCGACGGGAAAAGGTATATTAGTCATTGTCAACTTATAGTACCTATCTTGATAGCAGTGTTCATCGTTGTTTCTCATTTAAAGGCCCAGATTCGAATCCTGGTTGTGGCAAAAGTACTATATTCTCGTTTCCTATTGATTCGCTAATTGTTTTTCTCATGCCACAGCTATAAGGACTTAAGCCTTTGCAGGCTTAAGTTTTAGTAATTTAAGTTTTGTTAGCGACAAAATTGTTTAAAACAGTCCCTATGGATGTAAGTTATTCCCAAGGTATATTGAATTTCATATCAAACGACAGTTGTGGCTTAATTTTAAAGATTATTTGAAAATCACCCCTGTACAAGTGACCAAAAAATGTATATATATATATATATATATATATATATATATATATATATGTGTGTTGTGTGTGTGTGTGTGTGTGTGTGCGCGTGCGCTTAAAAAATCACAGTAGATGAACATGACTTCATTAAACTACCGAATGCCACAGGAAAATGATAGGCAGAAATCTAAGCGCTTTCGTCTTTTACGATGTCTTAATAAAGACTAAAGTGCTATATATATATATATATATATATATATATATATATATATATATATACATATATATATATACTATATATATATATATATATATATATATATATATATATATATAATCTTGAATGATTAGGGGTACTATTTTCCATTAAACATACATTACCATTTCTAGCTGACCATTGGTTTTTAATTATTTTCTGTTCTGTACTCTAGTGTTTTTTTTTCTTTTGTTTAGTCACCTGAGCTCGACAAGGGATGTTATATAGTTTCTCTCCATCATGTTTGAAGTTGATGAGAGTGATTCTCTACAAAACTATTAGTTCTCTTACTTTTCTGTAAACTAATTTCGATGATCTTTCATCATCGTATGTGTCTAAAAGATATTAAACAAGTACGGAAACTATGATATATCAAATTTTATAGTTAATATTTTAGATTTGAGTGATTAACAACATAACAACGAGACATAAAATCCCTAGTATCGATTTTTAAATAAATTGCATAAAACAATCATACACTTGTTTTTCTTTTTTAACATTATGGTTAAGAGCAATTACATACCTTGAAATTCTTGACCTATTGTACTTTAGCAGATTATGGACACCTTTGGTATTACATCATTAGCACTGTTCTCAGCAGAACAATCGTTATACATCGTTAAATTCACGTTTCCTAGTGATTCGCTAGTTTTTTCTCTTGTCACAGCTATAAGGACAACACTTTCCAACCTCAAGTTGTATTATCTAAGTTTTGTGTGACAAAATTGTTAAAAACATTCTTGCTCCACGCAGGTAGCGCAACTTAAAAAATCTCTCCACTCTCCAAGTGCTTTGCACTAGCTGAGAGATACCGTCATTCGTCAACGAGGTCTCGGGAGTCGGGAAGATCTTAGTATCCACATCTGTTTAAAGAGGAAAATAAGAATAGGAAAGACTTTATAAAAACATCTTGTACCCCGGAGAAAATATACTTGAATTGAACAAGCACAACGAAAAGCAAAGTAGACAGAGAAGGAGAACCGTTTCAAAGATTAAACCCGATTTTACTACTAATGTTTTTCACTGACTTAAAGTAGCAGCTTTAAAGGAGGACCTAATACGTACATCATTTGAACCCGCAGTTTTGTTATCAAATTCACCAAAATGCAAAGTCGAAGTTAAAGGTTTGTCCAAAAAAAATGGATTAATTTAAAAAAATTGTGTGAAGTTTTCGTATGTCTGTTATAACCAAGCTAGGTAGTAATTTACTTGGTAGATCTAGGGTACTTATCGGCGGCGGCCTAGACTATGGCAGTTGCGGTTTTTCTATGCAGTTTTACCTACTGAATAAAAATTTTAAGTAATAATTATTCGGACGACTGTAATTAACCCCCAGGGTCCAGTACTAAACACGGCGAAATACATTGGACGCCCCAATCCCTAGTGGATGTCGTATCCGCGGTTACGTTCCTTGCAGTCCGTGCGGAGTGCTTCTGTAGAAATACAGAAATAGGCTAGACCCTTTAGGTATATTTATCCTTACTTGGCCAGGGAGACTTCACAGTCCTGTATCCCTTCCCCCCCCACTAACATATTACTCTGTAAAATAAATTAGGTAGCTTAGGTAGTACTAGTATTTGGGTTTCAACTCTACCAAGTTATACATCAAGCCTACCTTATCTAGAATGTTGGGTCCTTACCTCTCTGGGCTGCTGAGGTTCACCCCCAGCACCCTCTCTCTAACACACCTAACCTACTTAGTATGTAGCTTCCTATAGGGTGTGGTGTTACTTTAAAAATCACATTTGAAACTTGCAGAGGTAAGCTATAACTAGTAGGTAGTGCCTAATAGGGCTCTTGGAGTATGTCCTTGTATCTCACTCTTTTGTACTTTCCATCAGTCAAAACACTTTATCCACTGTGGTTCTGTGAAAATATTGGAAATAATAACCTACCAATTTGTTACTAATATGAATGTCAGAAATACTATTCAAAACACACTTGAAACATAGGAAAATCATATTTGCAACTTCAGAATACAAAAATCATATTTGCAACCTTCAGAATACAATTAGCTTTGATTTAAATGATAAATTTGCAACATTCTGTAAAAATTATTTTAATCAGAATCAGAACTTGCTGAAGTAGGCTATTATGGGGCTCTTAGAATATGAACTTGTAGCAGTAGTATTTCACTCAATTGTATTTCCCCTCCCCAAAAAGCACAAGTGTCGTACTGTGGTCCCTATTAACGTTAGAAAGTCAGGGATTCCAGACTAATTATACCATTAATTTGTTACCAGAATGAACATTGAAAATGTTCAAAGCAACCTTAAAGAAAAAAAACACATATTAGCTGAAATAATCCAAGGAATAAGAATTAATGCTTGCACTAAGGAACAACGAAGATCTGAAGCTTGTTTGTTAACCTTCATCTTATATTTAGGAAGTATTCCTCAGCTCAAGTTGGAGTAGTAGTTGAACTTGATAACAAGGTGGTTAGGTGGTGGTTCTCCTCCAGAACCTCTTCAGGAAGTTGCAGTGGAGAAATTGGCCCACTGTTATGTAGCCCATCTTCTCGATAGAATGTACTCTTAGGTGTGCTTAGGAGGTGAAGTAGTTATTTCAATTACTATGTTGCTTACTTGTGATGTCTGATCAGGTAAGCAGTATAATTTACAGACCAAAAGGTTCCCTGCTGTCTAGTAGATTGAGCAAACTATATACCTTCCATTGACACACAATTCAGAGCTCTTTTCTTCTAACCAGTTTGGCTGAGAATAATGTCACTCAGAAAAAAAGATATTTATGGGTTTCCATTTACACTTTTTGAAGTTTCAAACTGAAATGGCAAAAGAGATGCCAAGACACTTTGATTCACCCTGAGATCTCTTCCAAATCCCATGGGATGACTAAGGAAACTTTGGGCCCTATCTGACTTAAAGTCCCATTCCTCCAGGATCTTTAATAGCTGACTCCATCAGAAGAGGCGAAGGGAATATCAGGAGAATGAAGCAATAGAAATCGTAGTGGACCACTCTGTCATCAGGATGTAAATGGAAACGAGGCTGGAGACCAGTCTGTGATCTCTCCTTTTGAACGAGCTTGTCCTACAGACTTGGTTCAAGATAAAAACTGCTATCCATGGGTGTTTCCATCAGAAAAGGCAACCTCTTTCAGTGGATATGAAGGACACTTAATTATAGGTGCCCATCCGTAAGTCATCCATAAAGTACCTCCACCTGTCTGAAATGGGACTTATTTACCAGTCCAAACCCCTGTGCTTTTGATTTTGACATTCCCAGGTTTTTGCATGTGTTCACCCTGGGTTTTGGCTGAGGCACATTCGCAGGCTTTATGCTTGCTGCATTACCTAGACAATTGGCTGGTTCAATCCAGACTCATTCAGAATAAGTATATCATTTCAGATCATAAGTGAATGTACAGCCTGAATGGTATGAAATGTACTAACCCAATTGTAACATAAATTTTAGTCTACAACACCCAGGCAACTTCACTCATATTCCAAATTACACTTAAAACTTCAGTGCATTGCATACATTAATATATAAATGATACAAACTTACTGCTTATTCAACTGGCGCATTCAGTATTCTTAACCTGAATTGAGATTGGCATGAACACAATCTTGACTTTGTAACCCTCATCCAAAGAACATTTTAAGAAATTCTCTTTATATTTAGATATGCATATCTCATAAAAGAATTTCCCTAAATGAACTTCCAAAAGGAATTTCTCTAAATGAACTTTTAGATGAATTTGAAGGCACCAACAACTATGGCTGAATCTCCCTAGTCATCCCTAGGTACAGCTACACTGCATCAGAGCTGTATGTAACGAGACTGATTGACTGACTGTCGTTGACCAATACCAAAATGTTTGACTAACTACTGAACCAACAAACAACTGACGACCAATACTTAAGCACTACGTATTACGTACACATACCGTATACTTACAATCTAACACATGGAATAACCAAACAAAGCTTCTCATAACTAAACACATACAACAAAACATAATATATAGGCAGTCCCAAGTTATCGGCTGGGGTTCCGTTCCGACGGCTTGGTGTTAAGCAAAAATTGCCAATAACTGAAAATCTGTGATTTTCAGTGCTGATCAGCAACGATAACCAGATTTTGGTGCTGATAACTGGTTAATGGCACTTCTGTTAGGTGTGTATCGGGGCTGATAACCAGAAATTGGTACATTTCAGCACCGAAAATCCATACAACCAGATCACTGATAACCGGGGACTGCCTCTATCTTTCTTACACATAATATGCATACTTTACGTACATAAGGAAAATGCACAAAACTATACCACAACTTGCAGAAAAGTACAGTCTATCTTGTCGAAGTTTCAACATGTTTTAGGGTCCTCGGAGGGCCAGTTGCTCCGGAACAGACACCACCTCCTCACATTTTGTTATGACATAGAGATTTAGATATAGTACTGGAAAACGTTAGAGCTTGTGACCAAGCAGGAGGCAAAATTTCTAGGTATCTTGATAGATATGGCAAAAGCAAGAGTTCCCATCAGGATCTTGCATTAGCAAGCTTAGGGAGCTTTCAGCACAGTTCCTCTTGCAACAGGAACAACCAGTTCAGGTTTTTATAGATAGCCCTCAGTCACCTGTTGTCTCTGGAGAAGCTCTGTCTTTTTAATGGAGTAGCATGTGGTAGAGCATACTTATGTGGGACTTTGCAGTAATATATCTACTGAGCTGGTCTTCCCAACCCCCATGGGAAACCAAAAGTTCTAATTTCCTAGAGTAAGGTTACAAACAAGCTATAGTACTTTGGCACAGGCCCATGGCATTCTCAGTATCACATATGCTTGGATGTACAGGAGGTTAAGGCCTGTCCACACGATCGGGCCTGATTGGCGGACCTCCCCTCTAACGGACACTCTTGACGGGCAAACCGTCAAATTGCCCAATGGGTCTTGTAGCAAAATCACCATGGTGGTGCCCGATGGCTTGAGCTTCGACCCTGGCAGACGTACGTTAACCATATACATTTCTTTTACTGAGCCATTCTTTGCACCATATTCTCTTCTTTTTCTTATTTTTCATCACACACAAAACAAATTATCTTGCTACACAATATCTTCTTTGCGGTAGGCATCATGTTTATCGTACTGCAATGAATGCACTACTGGCATCGTCGAGCACGCCCACCTCTCCATCGCCTCACCCGTGTGGACAACATTCACGGGTGATCCCGCCAGAATTTGCCCGTCAACCTCGGAGCACGCCGATCAGGCCCGCTCGTGTGTACAGGCCTTTACAGAGGCCATCCTTCCTCCTGGTCACAAATGAATTCAGGAATCGGATCTTTTTAGGGGGAAGATCAGCACCAGTCATGATCCATGTACAGTATCTTTTCTTTCTTTCCTGTCTTTCTTTAAATCCTTAGCAATAGAGAGAGAGAGGTAAGTAATTGGAAAAGTGGGTAAATATATAAATAATAGAAAATAGAAATAAAACAGATACCTGAAATTCAGGAGATATAGTATATGCTTCTCAAAAGTAAATTTCTTATCAAAAGTACACCTTAAGACCTTAAAAGTCACTGATATTAAAAACTACCAGTTTAAGTGTAAATCAGAGTGCAAAATCAAGTGTTCTTGACTGATTATCATACTTTGAGTTTTAGAAGGGTTAAGCTTCTTGCCTCAAAGCCTACTCCACTCATGAATTTGTGTTGTATCTCTATACAAGGATTCAATGATTCTACAACCACAGACCTAAAGTGCTGAGAAGGAACAAGAGTGAAAAGAGTAGCATCATCAGCATATGCAATCAGTTTGTCCTCCAGACCTTTCTACTTGTCACTAGTATGGAAAATAAACAGCAAAGGCCCAAGAACACTACTTTGAGGAACACTTGAAATGGCATTAATAAAGCTACTATACTAGTTGTTAACACTTACCCTTTGGGTTCTGCCTACATTTAAAATAGTATTAGTAAAAGATCCACCAATTTCCAGGGATCTTAGCTTGCAGAAAAGTGTTGTGATTTGCATGGTCAGGGGCTGCAACCAATCAAGCATGCCTCAGCAAGGAGTAAGTCTTCATACAAAAGATGAAAGTTTGTATTCTCATAGGAACAAATAGGAAATTTTAAGATGATTTAAATATAAGAGGCTGAAATATTTTGTTAAAATCCCACCTTTAACTATCCCAAAATTTGTCCATGTTCCAAAGAAAACTGTGAACACTTATTATTTACAAAATTAATAGTATCTCACTGCCAAGCCTGAATGACTATCAGCTTTACCAAAGTATTTCCATATAGATAGAGAGAGAGAGAGAGAGAGAGAGAGATATATATATATATATATATATATATATAATATATCTATATATATATATATATAGAAATATATAAAGATAATATATATATATATATATATATAATATATATATTATATATTTAAGGCTTCAGTATGTACACATGCTGTATTTTTTATAAACAAAAATAATCAGAAATTTTTTATTAGTATGTACATAGTGTCAGTCCTTGGCTTACATAAGGTCTGGCTTATGATATTCTGAGGTTATGGCATTTTTCAACTATATTCATCAAAAATTATTTTCTGGTTTACGGAGCTTGTTTCGGGGTTAAGATGCTGATCCAACGGAAGATATGTGGCTCCAAAACGACAGAATAATAAATATTTGCAAGTTTTTTTTTTTTTTTTTTTTAAATGAAAAATGCAGTTTACATTGTTTTCAGTATAGTACACCAAAAGCATTAATAGTAAGGCTTTCTTAGGATTTTTGATAGTTTTCAGCTTATGACGCTGCATAGGAATGGAACCCCAGTTGTAAACCAGGGACTGCCTAGTTCATTTGTCATTTACAGCGGTGCAGTACAGCATTTTTCTGTAACTTCTATGATTTTTTCAAAGAATAGTGAAAGCATGGACTTTTATCTGATACTGAATGATGAGCTTTATTTTTGCAGTAAAAATATTTTTTGTTCTTCTGAGTCTGCATGAAGATAGAAATACTGTTATAATGATATTTCACCACAGATGCCCCTGTACCCAGTTTTACATAGCTACAAACACATGCAAGTTAGTACAGAACTATGGAAGGCCAGTTTCTGGAGAAGATTGTCCAATTTCTGAAGGAAGTGGAATGGTTGTACGATTTTCCAGTAACTCAGGTAATTCAGAAATGTTCCTTAGTATGTACAATTATTTTGACTCATAAAAACCTGTCACATTATGACTGCCTTTCCAGGTGCACTCTAAAAAATAAGCTCAGCTCACTGTCAAGTTTGTTTGTCAGACTGAGCAGACCTGTTGATTTTGCTTCCCAGAACTTGACTAGTTTTTGTGCTTCCTCAATAAATTTTTCTTGTTTAGGCTGTATTCCAAATCTTGGTGGTAACTTTCCCTTTATAGTTTTACTTTCTGTTCCTTGGGTTTTAGTATCTGTGTTAAGTGCCGCTTATTTGAACTACCTCTGTTAATGTCTTACTGTCACTGCTGCTGCTGCTGCATACTGTAACACTAGTTGTCTTTAGAACAGCGGTTCTGTTTTCATTAGTTAGAAATGAATTAATTTAATACCAATTTTGAGATGGTATTTAGATTAAAATTACGTAGCAGTGCGTGATTAGTTGCAGTTAATGTTATTCGCCTGATACCATAATCATTACTTGTTGGATTTATGATTATCATGAGCAAGGGTTTTCTTACCTGCTTAGTTCATGTTATTTTGTGACAGATGGTAAAGAACTAGTCAGTGATCTGAACCCCTCTTAATCCCTTAGTGTCCAGAAGACCTTAATATAGTATCAGTTTTGTGGTAGTGCTTGGTAGTTCTCTTACTTGTCCAATGGTATTTGAGTGAAATTAGCTTGAATAGGCCTTATAATTAATTTGCGACATATGAGGCTTCAGTTATTTGAATTGAAGGTATTTTATGGATGAAGGTATTGTTGCTAATCTTGACTATTCCTAGCCCAGTCCATTTCATAGCAATTCCAGGTAATGAGGTTGGATGATAATAAATGGCAGCTTTTATCAGAGCTTAGCACTTTGGGTGGGTGGAATGCTAGTTGGCCTAAGAATGTAATGTAGGAAAGTTATGTTGGTAATCCTGGATTTTTACTTATCTCCCTGCAATTGTGGCCAACTTTGAGTTAAGGTTTGTTGGATGGTGCTGATGTTGATCCAACAGTAGTAATAATAAAAGGATGCTGAAAGTTACGTATATATAAGTGCTCATTATGGTTTTGAGATAAAGAAAAGAGACTCATTTGAATGAAGAAGGTATTTTTGACATTGATTTGAAGTATGATCTTTCCATTGCATTCCAGCTCCGAAACTTTACAATTTTTAATCACACCTCTTTAAAATCTCCTCCAGTTGCTATGTATGTACGTACTGGTAAGCGTCCATTTCTTTGCTGTGGAGAGTACAATCCTTATGAGTACATCATTAATTCATACTGTTGTTTTTTTTATTAATAGAATACTTGCCAGTTCATCTTCTTGTTATTTGGACGAAATTATGTGAATCTATCCATATTAAGAAATGTCTCTCTTTTAATACATTCCATTCTAACCACAGTATGGTGACCCTTCTTTTCTTAATTTTTTCTGCATGTACATTTCAGGAATTGGAAATTCTTTATTCCAATTATATTTTGTAATCTTGAGCACATCTTGTGACACAGTTGATTACATTTTAAACACCATCCCAAGTTCATCCCTACAAATCTTCTGTTGCATCCTCATGGCCACTTCTCTGACTTTTTCCTGTGCTTCCTTTCCAGTCAAGCTCTATTTTGTGTATGTTGATTTTTGTGCCTTGCCTCTCATCTCCATTCAACTCTTCCCTCTTTCAGACATTTCTATAATGTTTTCCTGTGAGTTTGCAGTAAATTTCCCTAGGCCATTCCTTTCTATCCTTCTTTGGCTTCCTCCATTACTGTGGTAAAAAATAAAGGACTTTGTAGTGATCCTTGATCAGTGCCAACATTGATATCTGATTCTTCTTATGTGCATGTTGTTCTCACTGGTATATTAATATCATTAGCCTGATGAGACATTCTGGTACTTTGATTTTCTATTACCAATGGAATTGCTTGCCTAGAGACTGTCAAATGCTTTCTCAAGATCTCTTAGTATAAGGTTTAATCTCTTCCCTATGGTAATAATTCTGTAATTGGCTTGTCATCAAGACTGCCTGTGTGCAATCATTTTAGAACTTTATCTAGCAGCATCTCATAATTTGCTTGTATAATCAAACTAGCTGACCAACCCGGCGCTGCCTAGGAAAAATCTGAATGACAAACGATAAACTCTTTTGCTCTCTCTCCTCCCAACCCCCCCAACAACCTCCCCCGTCCCCTCTCTCTCGCTCTCTCTCTCACGCCTCTCTCTCCTCCTCTCTTCTCTCCTCTCTCTCTCTTTCTCTCTCTCTTCTCTCATCCAAATCCTCCTCTCTCCCTCTCTCTCTCTTTTCTGTCAAGATAGTTGCTTCAGTCCCATAGCCCAGCATTTTTGACATTTTATATTTCACCACTTCTCACCCCCATTCCTACTAGAGTTGAACTTGAAGGTCACCAGGAGAGTGTCTGTTTATCCCAGTGACCTCAAAAACTATGAAGTAGATGCAAATATCCATAATTTTTTTGGGGGGGGACTGAACTTGGATTTAAGGGGCATCAGGAGTGTCACTATTCATCTCGGCGACCTCAAAAGCTATGGGTTAGACACTACTGTCTTTAGTTTTCTGTTATTTTCAGATGTCACCACCTTCCCACCCCATCTTCCTATTGAGACTGAACTTAGACTTAAAGACATCGAGAGTGTCACTATTCATCTCAGCAACCTTGAAAACTATAAATTGGACATTAACCCTCTTAAGCCGGAGCCCTAAAAATCAAAACGTCTCCCGTATGCCGGGCCTGGTTTGGAGTGAGCGCGGAAGTGGAAAAAATAATTTTTTCAAAAAATTACAGCGCGCGTACTTTTGAAGATTAAGAGTTCATTTTTGGCTCCTTTTTTTGTCATTGCCTGAAGTTTAGAATGCAACCATCAGAAATGAAAAATAATATCATTATCATATGTAAATAATGCGATATATGGTAGCGAAAAAAAAAATTCATACATAATTGTATTCAAATCACGCTGTGCAGAAAACGGTCAAAGCTAACCAGTTACTTTTTTTTGCGTTGTATTGTACACTAAATTGCGATCATTTTGATATATAATACATTGTAAAACAATAAAAGTAACACCGGAAAAATATTATCACAAAATGATGTACGAATTCGTAACGCGCGGACGCAAAAAAATATTTTTTTCAAAAATTCACCGTAATTCTAAATAATGTTCTAGAGACTTCCAATTTGTTTCGAAATTAAGACAAATGATTGAATATTACGATACTGTAAGAGTTTTAGATTAGAATTGCAGATTTCGACCATTTCGGACGAGTTAAATTTGACCGAATGTCGAAATTTTAATATATATATTTTTTCATATGCACATATTTCGAAGATGGAAAAAGCTACAACCTTCAATTATTTTTTATTGTATTCTTCATGAATTTGCGCACATTTTGATATATGAAACTCTAAATAAAAGGAATATGAAAAGGAGCAAATATTAGGATAATGCCATGTACGTATTTCGGAGACTTGCGGCCGCGAATCGGCGCGCGGAGTGAAGGTAAATATATTTTTCAAAATTCACCATAAATCACAATATTGTTTTAGAGACTTCAAATTTGTTTCAAAATGAAGAAACATGACGGAATATTACTAGGCCGTAAGAGTTTTAGCTTACAATTGCGTTTTTTCAACTATTTCGGTAGAGTCAAATTTGACCGAACGTGGTTTTTTTTCTATTTATCGTGATTTATATGCAAATATTTCGAAAAAAGAGAAAAGCTACAACCTTCAATCATTTTTAGTTGTATTCTACATGAAATTGCGCACATTTTCATATATAAAACTTTATGAAACAGCTAATTTTAAATGGTGCAAACATTTCGACAATCGCACAAAAAAATTCTGATTTTTTCGGAAGAGTTACCGCGCGAACGTAATTTTTTTTTTTTTTCATAAATTCACCATAAATCAAAATATTGTGCTAGAGACTTCCAAGTCGTTGCAAAATGAAGGTAAATGATTGAATATTACTAGAATATAAGAGTTTTAGCTTACAATTGCGTTTTCGACCATTTCGGTAGAGTCAAAGCTGACCGAAAGTTGAAATTTTTGCACTTAACGTTATTTATATGAAAATATTTCAAAACTGATAAAAGCTACAACCATGGGTTGTCTTTTGTTGTATTGTGCATGAAATTGCGCACATTTCCATATATAGAACTTTATGTAACGGCAAATTTAAAAGGGTGCAAACATTAGGACAATCGCACGAAAAAATTTATCGGAAGAGTTATCGCACGAACGTAAGGAAAAAGTTTTTTCATAAATTCACCATAAATCGAAATATTGTGCTAGAGACGTCCAATTTGTTGCAAAATGAAGGCAAATGATTGAATATTACTATAATATAAGAATTTTAGCTTACAATTGCGTTTCTCGACCATTTCTGTAGAGTCAAAGTTGACCGAAGGTTGAAATTTTTGCACTTATCGTTATTTATATGAAAATATTTCAAAATTGATAAAAGCTACAATCATGAGTATTTTTTAGTTGTATTGTGCATGAAATTGCGCACATTTTCATATATAATACTTCATGTAAAGGATAATTTAAAATGGTGCAATAATTATGTCAAAGTGACGAAATAATTTCCGAGATGTGTCACTGATACTTTTTAGTGCGATAAGAAAGAAATTCGCGCTTGCGCGCCTGCGTAGCGATTGTAAACAAAACAACGCCTTGATCCGTGAACTCCCAGCATCCCCCAAGGCGCGTGATACAAAAGTTTTCGGCTGGTAGGCCTATAAGTATTTTTCCGCGAATTTTTAAAAAAACTTTTTTGAGCCGACGTATGATACGTCCAATCGGCATACGGGAGACATTTTGACTCGACGTTTAATACGTCCAATCGGCGTAAGAGGGTTAATATCTGTCGTTTTCAGTTATTTTTACATGTTATCCCCTTCCCACCCTTCTTATTGGGGTTGAACTTGGACTTAAAGCCCATTGGAAGTGTCACTATTCATCTTGGTCACCTCAAAAACTATGGGTCAGATACTAATGACTGTCATTTTCAGTTATTTTTGCATGTCACCCCCTCCCAACCCCCCCCCCCCCCTTCCTGTCAGGGCTAAACTTGGACTTAAAGGGTATTGGAAATGTCACTATTCATCTCAGTGACTTTGAAAACTATGGAGTAGAAAAACTATGGATTTGGCACTAACATTTTTTTTACCCCCTTCCCACACCTTTTCCCCCCGCCTTCTACTGGGGTTGAGCAATGAATTAAAGGGCATCAGAAGCATCACTATGCATCTTGATGGAACTAGAACGTGGACTAATATGGCATCAGGAGTGTCATTATTCGTCTCTGCAACCTCAAAAGCTTTGGATTAGACAGTAATATCTGTTATTTTCGGTTATTTTTATGTCAGCCCCTTCCCACTCTATTTCACCCCCCTCCCTATTGGGGCTGAACTCTGACTTGAAGGGCATCAGGAGTATCACTATTCATCTTAGTAACCTTGAAAACTATGGATTAGACACTATCTGTTGTTTCTGGTTATTTTTACATCACCCCCTTCCCACCCACCCTTCCTATTTAAGCTGAACTTTGATTTGAAGGGCATTGAGAGTGGCACTGTTCAACTAAGTGATCTTGAAAACTATAAGTTAGACATTAAATATGTTGTTTTTTATTACTTTTACATCACCCCCTTCCCACCCCAATTCATTCCCTCTCCCTATTGGGGCTGAACTTGGACTTGAAGGGCATCGGGTGTCACTATTCATTTCAGTGACCTTTTAAAACTATTGGTTAGAGACTAATATATGTCGTTTTTTGTTATTTTTACGTTACCTTCTTCCCACCCCCTCCCTACTGGGGTGACCTTGGACTTGAAGGGCATCTGGAGTGTCACTATTCGACACTAATATCTATTGTTTTTGGCTAATTTTATGTCACCCCCTTCCCTCCCTTTTTCACCCCCTCCTCTTTATTGGGGCTGAACTTGGACTTGAAGGGCATCAGGAATGTCACTACAGCATATTAATCTCATTGATCTCATAAACTATGGATTAGACACTATCTGTCGTTTTCAGTTATTTCTACTTTTCCCCTCCCCACATCCCCCTTGGTGCCGTGATGCCAATTTATATGTATACCAAGTTTGGTTGAAATTGCTCACTGCATGTCAGTGTCTGTGGCACATACACACACATACAAACAAACATCCATTTTTGTATAAATATTCCTACAGATAATAGTGCAACTACTTTTCCTTTGGGTATTAAAGGAAAAGTGTCATACTTTTTCCCCCCTCACTTTGATACCCTCCTTTATCATATTTTCATAAATTCTGGTTTGCTCATCACTGACTGGGTGTGCAGCGCTTTCAAGAAATTGTTTATAATTCCTGGTGATCCTGGGACTTTAGCCACTCTCTATCGTGTCAAGGGCTCTTCTGATCTCATCCACTTCATATTTATTCTTTTTTTCTTAGCCGAGATACAAAATATTCCTTTCATCAACTTTTAGAAAAGTAATGGTTGAAAAAAAAAGACTGGGTATACGTAATGGGATATGTTTATAAACAAATACAGAACACTAATATACAATTCTAGTAAAGACTAGCTTGAATGTATTTAGTATTGGTTTGTAGAATGACAGTTGGAAAGTCATTCCTGTGATGGTTGCAGCATAAGCAAAACTCCTCATTATTTCATGACAATTTCAGTGGTTTCAATCATGCTACAGAAATTGTACCAGTGGAATCCATTTTGAAGGGAAAATAGTTTAAAAGTAAACTAACTTTGATGGCCTTTCCTTATGTCTGACATACTTCCATTATATATAAACAACTTTGCTGCCATAAAGCATCCAGGAAGTTTATAGATGTGGTTAGATTATATATCAGAGCAGGAATAGAATGATTGATAGCAACCTAGAGGTTTGCATGACTAAGTATGAGTATTATTTGAAAGGTATGTCTGTTGGTGGCTGTCAGACCACCCAAGTAGCACTTCAATTAAAATCAAATAACAAGAAATCCCTCTGGTTTGATTGATTTATGGGTTTTAGGCATAATGCCAAGCACTGGGGCAATTAAGGCCATTCAGTGCTGAAACGGAAATTGATAGTGAAAAGGTTTGAAAGGTGTAACAGGAGGAAAGCCTTGCAGTTGCACTATGAATCAACTGCTGGGAGAGGTTGGACAGTAAGATGGAAGAAAGATGATATGAAAGGAGGTACAGTTAAAGGAATGAAAGCAGTTGCAGCTAGGGGCCGAAGGGACACTGGAAAGAACCTTAAGTAATGCCTACAATTTACTGCATGAGGTGCATTGATGGCATTACCCCCCTATGGGGGAACCCCCTCTGGGTGATTTTACAATCCAGGCATTGTTTTACGTAGAGTATGGAAATTTACGATGTATGCTCTAGTGAACTGCATTAGGCAGTATGAAGATGTCACTTATGGCGGGCAATTGCACTACAGATACCAGAATTTAGTGATTGTGTGCAGGCCAGGTTATGTCAGCCTGTTGATTTCCATGCACATTTCATAAGAATATCTGCAAGATGACTTTTTCTGGCTGGAGCAAGTGATCTTGACAGTGCACAGTCCAATTATAGATATGGATTTGCCATCACAGTGATGGAGTTTAAGAGCACTGAAGACCAAGGTTGACTCTAACTTCTATGAAATGTACAGGAACACTATTAATTTCATAGGTCTCTAGTCAGATAGACAGCTTCGGAGCTACTACATTACCTCTCATTCAGGTTGCAAAATCAATATACTATGTATAATTTTATGTTAATTGTGATTGCTGCATCAGCTGCATTCTCTTTGTTTAAAGCCTTTTTGGTCTTTCTTATGATTGCTCTTATTTTATTATTGCATTTTGTCATTAATTCTCCTAGTTGATGCTGCAATCACTTGTAATAATGTTTTATTACAATTTATACATACACATACAACTGTTCAGAACAGAGCTTGTTGGAAGAAGGAAGCCTTGCAGGATGATGGAGCACAGTCAGGTCATCATCACTGAGGTCGTTGCATTTCAGAATTTAAAGTTTTTAAACCTGGAATAAGACTTTTTATATATGTAACTTACCAAGTAATTGCATTGCTCACAATTTCCCTTGCCAGCAGCTAGTGTTGGTGTAGGTGAACTAGACCCACCCACTTTCAGGGTAAGAGGAAAAACTTCAGCAGGGAGTTCAGTTGTGAGCAGTCAGCTTAGATTTTGGATTTTCGACACTTTTCCATTTGAAGGTTCTTTTGGTGAAGTATTGGTAGCCTATGGCTTTGTATTTTTGTCAAGTGCTCTTATCAAGACCATTTGTTCTAATTTTTGACATTTTACTTAATTTTGACATTGATTAAGACTGATTGTTGACTTGTTATTTTCATTATGTCTGATTATTTTCATTATGTCTGACACTAATGCAACTTACCTTATAGTATTGCAGCAAAGGCTGCAGTATGAGACTTACTACAGAAAAGTATGACACACATTTTGAGTATAGAATGTAGGGGACAAGAGTGTTCAATTGATTGAACCTGTGACAAATGTTCAGAGTAGGATGCTATAGGTGGAAGGTTTTGGGCTCTCATTTAGCAAAATTAGATAGGGGTAGAAAACATAAGGCGGCCACTAGAGCAGAGACTAAGACAGTAGATTGCAAGACTACATAAATCTGCCAAGTCTTCTGATAATCATAATATTCCTATCGTTTCTATGCTTGCTCCTCCTGTGTCACCTGTTCCCAGTCCTTCAACTATTCAACTTGCTCCTTTACCCAGCTCCCACACTTCCAAACCCAACCCCCTTGCTAGCCTCTAGTCAAAGATTGTATGTAATTTCAATAGCAAGTTGGGATTAATAGTAGATAGAGTTATACAGTTAGCGAATAGCGAATTCAGTGCGAGTCCATATGGACAAAGAAGAGAGAAAAAGTGTTAGTGAAGTGTTGGTGGGGTCTGCCCATGGGTAGTTGGCCCCCTCAGTCAGACCTGTTGCAGCATCCCAGGTAGTGACAATGGATGGCCGTTGGAAAGGTATCTAGACGGAAGTGAGTAGGCTGTCCTCAAATTCTGAGGTTCCAGCCCTGAGAAGAGGTGCCAGTGGTGCTTTAGTGACGGATCACAGCCACTGAAAAGGCCTGTGGCAGACTCAGTCAGCTACCCACCAATGCCTTGCAAGGGATTTAGAGAACCACTGCAACTGCCTTCGTGTCTGCTCTGAGACATTCCTCTTCCTCTTGCAAGTGCCCAGTGGTGCCCTAGTATCCAAGGATAGCCGAGTTCCTATATTTGAACCAAAATCGAAGGGCAGGGCAGAGGTAAAACAGATTAATACAGCTTTACCAAATTTTATGTTGGAGAACATTTGTTTATGTTTATCTGGGGTGATCCTTCTTCCTGGCATCGACTCGTACATTCCAGAGGCTGAAGACCAAGACCAAATCTCGGCCGTGACCCAGCGCTGTCACAGTTTTAACGTTGATTTACTGGTTCACTAAAAACAGGATTGTTTTCATCTTTAGTTTCTTGAAGCAACCGACATATGGTTCTTTCACAACTCCCGCTGCAGCAGTCACAATCCATCAGTCTTGAGATGTCAATTTATGGTCTGCCATTTCTTCTTTTTTGCTGTAAATATTTAAGATTGTTGTACAAGATTTCCTTCTCCTGGGCACTTAGGCGTGCTTTTAAGGGACTCTCCATTGTCATGTATTGTTGGGGCAAGGTCATGAAATGGAATAGAAGACTTCGTGACCATACAGTACATTTTAGTCCTGGAGTCAGGTTTGTTTATTTGACTGTCTGAGTCAGTAAGCTTGGAAAAGTATTTCTAAACTGAAATTTTGTGTAGATTTCAAGTATCAACTTCTTACTTGCACCAGCCTGACCGTTTTTGTGATATATAAGGCATTTTCCTAGATGATACCTGGCAATATTGCAATACGTATGTGTCTGTTATGTGAATGAATGCTTATTAAGATGTATACATCACAGGAATCAGTAAAAGGCAATAAAAGATGATTTTAATGAAAAAAAGGCTTTATTCAAAGTAGGCTATATATATCAGATATCAGTTGTGATTATTTTCAAATTTAACACTTTTTGTTTTATTACCTACATGCAATATGGTAGCATGTAAAAAGTTTCAATCACCTATAAGCAATCAAAGTTTTGGAACTTCAACCTGCTCTAATTTCTTTATTTTTCAAGATACAAAGTTGAAATTTGTATGAGGGGAAGTATTTTCAATCAGAAATATCATAGTATGCATAAAAAAAATTAGAGTTCAACCCCACCCCTGTTAATTTTCACCTTTTCACACGACCATTGGCCACTTAGCTTTTAGCTACAGAATCAATAGCACGTCCTGACATAGAGAATGCACAAAAATATCACGGAAGCTGCAAATTCACAAAATAATAAGTAAAAATAGTGGCTGCAATCACAGGTTTGTTATAATCTGCGTGGAAGGCTGAAACTTTGGGCATTCGGTACCAGCCTGGCATTCCCAGGAACTGAGTGGTGAAAGGCCATTCTGTTTTACAAACTTCCACTTGATGACAACAACTTGCCATATGGTTGAAAATCACATTCATAATAAAGGATTATTTACCCTATGTTTTTGTATGGAAATGGCCTCTTGCACCTTCCCATATGAAAGTTAGATATGTTGGGAAGCTGATCAGGCGAAAAAAGCCATTTTCAAAAGTTGTGGCGAGAGGCCCTTCTAATGCTGAATGCCTCATATCAAAGACATTCACTAGCCATACAAGGTAAATAGAAAGTTTAGATTTGATATCGTGGAACATATGAATACACATATGGACATGTTATTGTTATCAAAGTTCCAATTAGTTATACAATTATAAATTTCTAAGGCATAATATATCCATACAGAAGGTATTTCATTGGTACTGTACTTAGAACTGCAACTTATTCCAAAGCTAAACAGAAGCTAAATCAGGGACATACATTTGAATTCAGACCTACATCTCAAGTGAATAACTATTTTTTGTCATCTAAGACATCACTTTCCTCTGCTTCATTTTCAGTGTCACTTGCCTCATTATTAACTTAACTTCTTCAGTTTGATCACTGAGACAATCAGGAACCATGGGACCTGTGAGCCAATTCAGCATGTACTTTCCCTTTTCCTTAGTCCATCCGTTACCATGTGGATCAAGCTAATTAATGTTGTTTTTCATCTGATGACTTCCACATGTTGGCAATGAAGTTTGCATGAAGGACATGCTACTTGAGGGTTGCTTAGCATGGAGAAAGCATAGATAGTTCAATTCCTTTGATATTTTTCAAAGGAGTGTTAGTCTTTGGACTGGTACTTCACAATGAAGATGTTGAAGCAGGCAATGTTAACGTCTTTAACCTTGTTTTGTCCATGCAAAACACACACAAACTCTTCCAACACAAGGTATATGTCTTCAGCCATTGTTGAAGAGCCAAGTTCTCCAAATGCTCTTCTGAATCTTGGAGAATTTTCTATAATATTCAATGGACATATTTTTCCTTGGCCCTTAAATGAATGAGAATAGTCACAGCCAGTGAAGGCATGCATACCTGGTAATGCTTCACAAAGTTCTTTCCCCAATGTGTCTGCCAGCAATGTTACATCAATGTACCTGCAACTATTGTTGTTTGAATTTCCTACATCCATATATATTGTGACAGAATTATTCAAACTGGCATGATGCAGCAGAATCATCAGCACATCAGTGTCATTTGCTCTTAGTGATGATGTGGTTGGGGTTGAGGATGTGAATATGTGTCACGTGCTGCATCATTCATGTGTCAGCTTCAGTGTGGGAACTCACAAGTATAGCTTATACTCTTTCCTTGTCATGTGTCCATCCTCAACAGAATGCAGGAAGCACTTGTCATCAACAGCATAGAATAGTTTCTTATTGCCCAGTACTTCACAGTACTGATCATCACACCACTGATTAGCGAGGAAGTGAAGAATGGATGTTTTGAATGAAGAGGATAACAAGGCTGCAGAGAAGTTCCTTAGCCTAGTCTGCTCACCAGAGGTGATGTGGAAACCAGCCAATGAACCACAATCACTGAAGCCTCTGAGATGCTTGTCCTACTCTAGCCCCTTAATACTTGTTCCTGTGTAAGAGTCACTGACAAGATGAACCTCTGTTGCACACACATTTGTTAATATGTTGCTAAGTCTCTGAACTTAACAGGCAGGTTGTTTTAAACATCGGATAACAAACATAGCATCAATCACTAAGACACAGATTTAGGTGCTGTACTTTAAACCTTTCCTTCCAATTTGGGTAAACGTGTAGATTGCAGTATAACTCATTGAACCATCAACATTTCCAAGGCACAAAGGGACAGGAGTCAAGGGATATTTAAAGACAGTTGTTATTGCAATATGAGTTGTGACAGCAAGAAAAAATAGTTGCCTAAACAGGTCTCGCATTCCTTCCACCTATTATTTGCTGTCTTTCCTTGTTCACATTAAGCCCTGTTGGTGGCTTTCCAACTGGCTCCATGTATGTCGGTGCTTGACTTGGCAAGTCATCTTTAGTAACGAAAGAATTCCACCCATGCCACTTTGGAATATTTTCAACAAAGGCAAAAGATATCACCCATGCATTGTCTCTTTCAAACTCTTAAGGCAAGATGGCACCACGGTCTCAGTAACGTGAAGCTGAAACTGGTTGACTTTAGGTTTGAATTCAATGTATGGTGGAATATCAGAATCTTGAACATCTAGAGTTCTATGCTTCAGTCCAGCTTCGGAAGTTGAAGGTGTCCCACTTTGTTTAACAGCTGATGATTTTGTCACTTTTCTTCTCTACTGGTAGTTAATCAAGATCTGTGTCCTTAGAGTTGCATGCAGATTTGGTTACAGATACCTCTTCGTCCTCAGCTGTATGTGTAACATATTCTGTGTTATCAGATGGCTTTCTTTCTGTCACTGTCTCAGTTGTTTCTGTGGAAACATTTTGATAAGCTATACAGACTGTGTCGTGATGAGAGTTGCTTCCATCCAAAGTTTCTGTCAATTCATCATAATTGTCGAAAGCCATTCCAGTTGATAGATTTGCAATCCTGAGTACAGTGTAGCAGAATTCCTATTTGCAGTACTTGAGGCCAATTCAGTTTCTATTTCTACTACTGTTGTATAGCTTATACAATGTCCTAATCTGTTAAGTATGTTGAGTACTTTCTTACTGCTAGTCGTGGATTTCACACCCAAGCCAAGCAAAAGATGTTTTTGAGGTTTAACTAACCCCCTGGTCACAAATACAATGTCATCCAAAAGAGATTGTATCTGGCACTCCTGTTTCTCACCTATTGCTGAATCCCCTGTAAGTAATATTCTAAATAAATTCAGTAGAATGCTGGAATATGTCATAAGATAATATGTATGTTCTAAGCAGTGAGGTTCTGGGTTGATTTCAGTTCATGACTGACACTTTTGATTTCATTTCTGATGTATTGTGCAATTCTGGAAATATCATTTTCTATCTCACTTGATTGTGTTCTACTGGTTTTCAGACTATATCCTTCCTTTCTGCTGCTGATAACACAGACCAGTGTCTCCTTAAAGCAATCTTGAAGTTTTTCCATCAGGTTCTCTGCTGGGTACGATGAGTGTGATCTAGTACATTTACAAGAGTCTCTTCTCTACCTGCACTGATGACTAAACTTGGAACATAATGTGTGATTTTGTAGAAAGCTTCCTGGTGTGCCTGTCTGATCTTTTCATAATCTGTGGACTTTCTCTTCTTCTGTCTTTTGGCTTTCTTTATGTATGCATTTTTGCATGTGGTGTGATACTTCACTTCCTTAGCCACAAAGTCCACACCAGCTATCAGCACTTCCATCTCTTTGTCATCCAACACACATGCAGCATCTCATGTCATTTTCTGCACTGAGAGTCTCGCTACTTGCAAGCTATTCATTATGAGGAACCTGAAGGTTTTGAATGTTTTTTCCCAACCTTCTTGCAAAGTATACATTCCTTCTTGAAAATTCCTGAAGTAGACTTGCTGATGCAAGGCACTGTCAGTGTTAGATCTGAGGAGCAAAGCTCCATGCCACTGGTACTGCTACATGGTTCACCAGGTAGATCTAGCAGGTTTCTATATGCTCTAAAATTCTTGTAGCACTGTTTGTGATAGAGAAATTCACTGGACAATGTTTCTGGTAGTCTATTACAGACAGCCAACTATTTTGACTGCTTCTGTGAACTTCACCTGTTTTTTGTACTTACCACCTTGTTCCAATGATCCTTGTCAAATTTATTTTGTGGCACTACTTTCTCCCAAAGGATGTAATAAACAGCTATTCTGAGGAATTTTCACCATGCTTGTGGATTCCAGGGTTAGTTCATTCTTCCCTCTGAAACAGTGAAAAATTTTTTTTAATTTGTGTCATAATAGGAATGATTTATACATAGCATAAATAATAGAAACATGAAGATTAATTCAGGAGTTTATGACTTTTTGTATTAGGCCTACAAGAAAACAACATAAATATCATATAACAAGCTAAATTAAAATTTAATTTGGAAGCTCAGTGGAGCCACTGAGAGTTAATCATGTCACAATGAAATAAAGATTTTTCTCTATAAAAGTACAAAAACATATAGAGAAAATGGCCTGGCTGATGCAAGTAATAAGTTGATTTCTGAAATCTACACAAAATTCAATTTAGAAACACTAGTCAAACCTTACTGACTCAAGACAGTCAAATAAATGGACCTGGCTCCAGCTATATTTGGCAAAGCTGCTCAAAACCCATGCCACGTTTACAAAGAATTTAAGTTTTGTTCATGAAACTTACCTGTCAGATATATATATAGCTGTATTTTTCCGAATCCGACAGAAATTTAAACACTTACGACACACGCAGTGGGAGTCAGGTGGTTAGTACCCATTCCCGCCGCTGGGAGGCGGGTATCAGGAATCATTCCCATTTTCTATTCATAATTTTTCTGTCGCCGGTGCTGAAAACACCTGTTTTCAGTACCTCCATCTTAGGATTTTGGAAACTTCATTGCCGCTAAGTATCCTAATTGTCTTTTGATTTATTCACTTGGATTTGTGGCTAGGCATACGCTATCTTAAATTGATTTGAATTTGATTCATTTTTGCATAAAATATCTGAATCTAGTTAGGCTAGTTTCAGACGGGGTTGTCTGCAAAGATAGGGTGTGGCTACCGTAAGCTTCGGTAGATTCGCACTTGGTATGTACGAGGGGTATGGGTCTTGCTTCTTTGTTGAGATTTGTCATGTAAGGAGTGTGAGACTTTGTCTATTCCGTAAGGAAGACGTATGATTCGTATGTACGCAATTAATCAGTAAACATGTCTAATTCCGTAAGGAAGACGTATGATTCGTATGTACGCAATTAATCAGTAACAAAAGTCAGGGTAGTGAACCTGCTAACCTTCCTGTAGACTTTATTTTGCATAACCCTGTAGTATGGCCTACGGGCTATGTATATGTCTACGAGAGGTGCTCGCTCTCCTTCATTGCTGTGAAGTGCTACTTCTGTAATTGTTACTCCTAACCCTGCAGTGTTGCCTTCGGGCCCTAAGCAGTGTCTGTAGAGAAATTGCCCTTTCTCTGATACTCCTTCGATTCGTAACTTAGAATCGAAAGTGCTTGCTTTAGAGAGTAAAAGTGAAGTGCAGAAGTGCAGTGATACCCCTTGTGTAGTGGAGGGTGCGTCAGATCGGCCTCGTTTCGCCTCTAGGCCGGGACCTCTGCTTGACTCCCAGAACCAGTGAGAGAGCATGTCGAAAGCCGAAGGAGGGTTACGAGGAACCCCCACCGATCTGGCGTGCCTTCGGCAGTTTCTGATGAAAATCCCCAGACTGCCTAAGTGCGTGCACGTGCACGAATCCTGAAGGATTGCTTCTCGTCCTCCCGAAGCGTCCTCCCCTCCCGCGCAGGGTTTTTGGAGCTTTCGGATGGACTCGCGCCCTCTAAATAGAAGCTTTATAGAAGAGGACGCTTCACGTCCTCTCTCTCTCTCTCTCGTTATGCGTTTCAGTGAGAAGTAAGAAGGCGAACGTCGCCTGAACTCGTGTCCGTCTTTCCACCGAGAAATACGTAAAAGAAGTCATAGTAGCAGTAAGCTTTTGAGAGCGGACGCCCAAGCCAGGGGCGCGCGGGTGCACGCCAAGCGCGCGCCAGTGGACGCCGAGCGTGCGCGCCAGTGGACGCCGAGCGCGCTCCAATGGACGCCGAGCGCGCTCCAGTGGACGCCAAGCGCGCTCCAGTGGGACGCCGAGCGTGCAACCAGCGCACGCCAGGTGTGTCGCCTGGCTGAACGTTTCTGTTGAACTCTTCAAGCTCTTGTTCAGATTGGGCTTAAAGAATTTTTACCTCTACCTTCGATGATACCTTCTACCTCACCTGCAAAGAATGTGAAGTAGGCAGTGCTTCGGAGTAAGCTTAAAGTGAACAGACAACTTCTTCGAAACCCAGCAAGACATCGGGTTTCGTGAATTCAAGAGGTCTCTGTCAATTAATATTGCTTTTCGCATAGGTGGATGGAGTTAAGGAAAGCTCAAGGGAAGTTCTCGTTTGCTCTACCGCAAGCTTTGCCATTCTGCCAATAAATTTAAGTTGCCACTACCGCAGTCAAGACTTTGCGATAAGGCAGTTACGGGTTATAAAGGCTCGATGTCCTGCACGTCAGGACTCTCGGCAACGTTCAGTAGGATTCTTGCAAAGGCACTCATCAAAAGTACGCTCTTCAGGAAGCGCAAGACAGGACTGCCTTTGCCATACTGCCAATAAATTTTAAGCTTTAGCAGGCATTAGTTGTGATACGGGAGAGGAAGCTGGTTGGAGAGTTTCTTCCTCTTCCCAGGATAATTTTGCCAGCTTTTTAGCCCATCTGAAAGGGCTTTTCAGATGATAGATTTTGTTAGTTCCTAGTCGGGACTACGCTGCCGAATTGAACATCGTCGTAATACCTGACGTAAGCCCAGTCTCTTAACAGGATTCTTGCCCCTTCCTCGTTTGAGACGGGAATCGGAAAATAAATGCTCGACTTCCTGGATTACGTTTTGTCAATTCAGTGACTTTCCCCCATTGACAATATACTATCGTTTTGTCAAGTAAGTGGGTATCCCCTCATTGACAAAATATCTCTTTGTCCCGTAAATGGGTTAGTTCTCATTGACAAACATCTCATTAACTTGATATTGCGTAAGCGAATAAGCTCTTATTGACAAGATTCGGAAGAGCTCTCATTCGTCATTCGCAGACTCGTACAAGAAATAGACTTGTAGACTACGTCAATGAACGCTTATGTCCAATAACATAAGAAGCTTGAGCTGACTGCTTCGATTCTCCTAAGTTTTGTTCATGAAACTTGCCTGTCATATGTATGTAGCTGTATTTCCGAATTCAGCTATATATATGTCTGCCAGGTAAGTATGAACAAACTTTATTGTGATATAATTTCATATTTTGCCTTGCGTTATTTTATTTCTGGTTGGTTCAAGTCATATACGCTTGCTGTAGTTACCTCTTCGGATGGCAACCGAGAGGTCTATGGTCCATTTTAAGGACATTTAATCGTTACTCCCTGCAGCCTTCCAGGAGTTTCCGATTTATCTTTTACCGTTGTATGGTAGTGTTCTGACGACACAAACGCATCTATATATTTAGCGTTTTCTGTTTCGCTTAAATATACCAGCTTGAGAGTCTCTTTATGCTAAAAATAACGAACCTTTTTCTTCATAGAATAGGGTAGCTGGCAACCCAGGCATAAAGTTAAGAGACGACGATGACGGACGATCGTAAGCTGCTGCTGTCACTGTCCTCTGACTCCTCTCCTCCAGTCCAAACGAGCCAGTACCAACTCGTTCGCTGTCATGCGCTGTAGGTTAAGTCTCTCTCTCCTGCGGGATTGACTGACTAACCGTATCTCTGTGCTGGCAGTTACGTCTCTCTCTCTCCTGCGGGATTGACTGACGAACTGTATCTCTGCCCTACAATCACGGACTTTAGCCTAAAATTGAGGGGATTCCTTACATGAATGAATAAACATTGCATTCGTTTGGCCTTAATATGTTCTACAGAGATATCTTACTCCTTTCGGTGCTCGTTACCGCACGGTATAGGACTACGAGTCTACCACAACATTGCACTATTATATGCTCTCTTGCTTAGGCAAAGCGCAGCCTTATTAGGGAAGTAAACATACTGTGTGGGAGGGGAATGGATGAGCTTGCTGGGACCATTTCCTTCCTAAAGAAGTTTGTTTCCCTGAATAGACTGCAATTCAGACCTCTACAGTTTTTTTCCTACCGGGAAACTGAAATTTTATTAAAGATCTAGGAATGATTCTGAACATCTCTCGGTGCGTTAAGTATCTCTTGAGGTGATAGAAAGAAGTTGCCGGACATCTGGAGAGGGTTTCAGATGTCCTGGATCATAATCTGAAAGAAGTGGAAGCAATTCAGTCGTCCCTCCAGTCCTCGAAACGAGTTTTTGGAACCATGGTCCATATCACTCTGATCTTCCACAGCTCTCTCATATCTTAGGAAGTATCTTCTCTCGGTCCCGGTTCGGGTTTACGAGAAAGAGCCTATTATAACAACAGCGTAGAATGGAACGATCCTCTAGAGGTTCGTTACAGGATTGCAAAAGTCCGTTCGAATCGGTCTCGATCGAAGGCAGCTACTACTGACTTCCGAGTGGAATCTTTCTTTAGAAGTATGTTGAGAGTTGTGGAGACTTTAGGGACGTCCTTTCATTCATCTCTTCGCTAGGTTGAGGACGAAGAGGCTTCTTCTTCTCTGCTCCCTTTTTCTCGATCCGGGAGCGGTAACATTAAACGCCATCCTATGATATTGAACGGGGATGGATGTTTAGTCTCTTTTCCCCTTTTTCAATCACTTAGGAAATGTAATAAGATGATTTATATCATCACAGGGAGCGACAATGACGCTAATCGCCCCATGTTGGCCTTCAAGACCCTAGATTCACAGAGGTCACGTCCTTCCAAGGACCTTTTCCGAGAGAGTCGGTCTCCTTTAACACGAAAGGTACCTATAACCTCTCCGCTCTGAGTCTGACTACGTTCAGACTATCGAGATGTTGACAGCATAAGATTGCAGTCTTCCCTTTCCGTTTGAAGAATGGGATAAGCTGGCAGTCACAACTATTAAAGAATACGCAATATGTTGTTGACGGCCTTTGGGCTCAGAGATTTGCTTCTGTCAAACAACAAAGCCCTTCACAATCTTTGAGTTCTGTGAAATCTCGAAACTCGCTCACCATCTACTTTTTGTCTCACCTGTTTTCTCGGAGTCAGACACTCGTGCGAGATCAGGAGACATATAGTAGCCCTGAGTTTCTTGTTGACGAAGTCGGTTGCGTTTATACACCCCCGATGATCGTTTAACATGAGACCAGGTTGGACTGTCAGGCATTCGTCCTTCGGGACTGAATCGCCTTTTTGCTCCTCGCTCCTTTCTCCTGGCACCAGAAGCTCGAGTCAGGAGTGGCTCAGGAGTTGATTCGCTAACAACGTTGGGTTGCGTTGATACACCCCCCAAGGTTTGCTTAGCTTGAATCGCCCAGGCAGTCCAAACACTCATCCTTCAGCGAAGAATAGTGCCTTATGGTCTTCAGGGTACAGCCTTGCTGTCCTTGATTCGTCTGACTGGTCAACTGGTCGGTCACCTGACGTTAGTACAGACGGACTGACTGTGCATGTCCAGATCGAAGCTTTCAATATGGAACTTAGACATAGTCTGAAGTTCTTGATGTCAAAGCATTCGAACATCTCCTACCTGTTAACTTCTTGCATGTGATCAGGAAGGCATTTTTCTAACCACCCTAGATACGACAAAGAGGGTTAGTGAGATTTTAAGCCATCGTCACAAGTTTTGGCTTTAGAGAACACAAGGCGGTGTGCTCTCTAAGTTTTTCGTTATGGCCTAAGAATGGAAACCCGTTTTGTCCTTGGGCCAGGAGCTTGGAAGCAAGGATGGCACAAGTTAGTGGGCAGGAGCCAGAGAGAGTCCTGTGCCCTGTCAGGTCTCTCAAGTTTTATCTACATAAAACTCAAGAAAGTCGAAGTCGTACGGACAATCTGCAGTGTTCCGAAAGACCAGACTTGCCCATATCGAAGAACACCCTGGCTTTATTGTTAAGGAGGTCTTTCAAAAAAGCTCCTTCTTTGTGTTTGCACAAAGATTTGAAATCTTTTGATTTGAATGCTCACGAGGTGAGGGCGCGGCCTCGGAAGCATTTCAACAGAGCATGGCACTCAGCAACATCCTGAGTACCATGTTTTAGCGAAGCAACTCTGTGTTCAATTCACACTCCCTGCGAGATGTGAAGATGGCATATGAGATCTGCTGCTCGCTAGGGCCATACGTGTCTGCAGACACAATCTTGGGGGCAAGAAGTACCACTCATCCTATCCTGTAGAAAATGGTTAGGAAGAGCTCTTAATTTAGTAGTTGAGTCGCCGACAACGGTGACTTCTTAACTCTTAAGCCTTAGTTAACACACCTTAACTTTGGCTAGGTGGGTCAGGTGGTGATATATATTTTTATATATATATTTATTTTACTTCTTAGCCCTCATGGTATGGTCAATATGGTCTAGTCACGTCGTGGTCTCGCCCCTGTTGACAGATCATCTGGAGTGCACCAGCTATATAGGTCTCTACCTCGCTGGCAACTCTAGTAGCACAAGCAGACTTACGCGGCAGTAACCACGAAGTCAGCTATGCTAACAGGTAAGGAATCAAGATATCAATTATCTGCATATATATGTTTCCTAAAATCTTCTATTCTGTCTACTCCCACCACCAAAGGTGGGATTCAGCTATATATATATCTGACAGGTAAGTTTCATGAACAAAATGATATTGTAATGATACAATTAAGTTTGTTCATACTTACCTGGCAGATATATATATAGCTGTATTTTTCCGAATCCGACAGAAATTTAAACACTTACGACACACGCAGTGGGAGTCAGGTGGTTAGTACCCATTCCCGCCGCTGGGAGGCGGGTATCAGGAATCATTCCCATTTTCTATTCATAATTTTTATTTCCACTGTCTCCTGAGGGGAGGTGGGTGGGTACTTGATTATATATATCTGCCAGGTAAGTATGAACAAACTTAATTGTATCATTACAATATCATTTTTTATTTAGTATTCTGGTATGACTTTTTAGTTGAAAAATAATAACTTCTGGGACAATTCTGTATAGGAGCTCTGTCAAAATCCTAATCCAATATAATTTAATTATGTAAATTTGACACCACTGTATTAATCTACTTTAGCTCTGCCCTGCCATTTGATTTTGGTTCAACTATAGCAACTCCTGAGCACCCAGTAGCACCTGAGCATCTAGTTATGCCCAACTGGCTTTTAGTGCCCCAGCGCCTTCCAATATCCGAGCACCCTACAGCGCCCAAGAGTTCAGTACGTGGACGAACTTTGCCTTCCTCAGAATGCTCAGAATTGGCATATTCTCCAATGTGTTTGGTGCCAATTGCCAAATGTCTGCTGGCACCAATTCAATGACAGCTGACTGACATTTAAGAGAGGTCCTTTTGCTCAGGACCCTAGGGAATTGCATTTATCCCGTTTTGTCAGAGGAAGAGGGTGATATGGATGCAGCCATATTGAAGTATACTTGTTGCAGAATCTCCCAGGTTTCTTCTTGCCTGCCATCCCTGGCTTCAACCAATTTCCTAAGTGACAAGCCTGCTGACTCATCCAGGTTACCGAAGATGGTGCCTCTCATCCTCTGTTACAAAGGCTCTCGGAGAGTCGGACAGTTGGCTTGCAGAGAAGAGAGAGCAGGGGAAGTCTTCATTTAGTTATCCTCCCTCCTATCTTGTGCACTGGAGTTATTCTTCATGTGACACCGGGAAGCTTTCTCTCAGTGAGTGGCTGCCTCCTCCCAGGGGGACTGATCGACTCGTCTCGGAGGTCAGCTTTCAACATTGCTAAGATAATGTTCTCTCCTGCAGAGATTGACCACCTTCTGAAGAAACTTTTTAGAATTTTTGAAGTGATAAGCTTCTTGGATTGGTCAATGGGTGTTTTAGCTCAGAAAATAAAAAATTACTCTTTGCTTCCTGAGTACGTTGCAATAGATTGGCTGAATATCCTTTCATGTACTGATAAGGGTGTCAGGGATGGCTCTCAAGAGTTAGCCTCTCTCTGCCTTGGGAATATGTATTAAAAAAGAGAGAGGTCTAGTGCTTTTTCACCGTAAAGAGCGTCATAACTTCAGTCTTCCCTTTAATACATATTCTCCTTTTGATTGCCAGCACCTACTATACAGTATTCGTGGACTTCGGATTCGCGGACTCACGTATTCGCGGATTTCTCTCTGGAACATATAACCCATTATTTGTGGGAAATTAGCCTATTCACTGTATTTTTCTAAGGGAAATATCCACAAATTCATTATATTTTTTATCAGTTTCATCATAAAATGCACTTTCTGTGATAAAACTATTAAAAAACCAGGTATACAAATTTTTAATGAGTTTTTATTAAGTTTTAACTAACAAAATTGGCAGTTTTAAGCATTTTTATAGGGGTTTCAAAGATTCGTGGGTTCTAGATATTCATGGGGGGGGGTGTCTTGTACCCATTCCCCACAAATACAGGGGGAGCATTGTATAAAAGCAAAGAGGGACACATTCGTTCTCCCTTTACAAGGGTGTGAGATCTCACCTTTTATGAGGAGACCACAACCAAACTAAGTTGGTGACTTGTTTCATCCAGGCAAACTCAACATCCTTGCAGACGGGTTGAGCCATCACAGGTAGGTACTCCCCACAGGTGTGCAAGAATCTGTGGGGGAGACCTCTTGTGGATCTGTTTGCAACGTCCAAGAATTATTGTCTCCCGATACTATTTTGTTCATCAGTCCCAGACCCTCAAACATGGGCGGTGGACACCAAGCTGCAAGACTGGTAAAACAAGGATCTTTGCACCTTCCCACTGTTCTGCATGATGCTGGAGGTTCTCAACCAGTTCAGTAATCAGAAGAGCATCACGGTGACTAGTGTCCCCATTTTGGCCATGACAGGAATGGTTCCCAGGTCTCCTCAGGCAGTTCCACCAAGGATTGTCCATTCTGTCAGGGTCAGACTGTCATGAAACTCCTCAGCCAGAAGGGGTTTTCAAGAGCAGCTTCAGAAACAATTGCAAAGTGTAGACGCTCCTCTTCCGGCAAGGTCTATCAAACAAAATGTTATTGTTATAATACAATTAAGTTTGTTCATACTTACCTGGCAGATATATATATAGCTGCACTCTCCGAAGTCCGACAGAATTTCAAAACTCGCGGCACACGCAGTGGGCGGCCAGGTGGTAGTACCCATTCCCGCCGCTGGGAGGCGGATATCAGGAACCATTCCCATTTTCTATTCATATTTTATCAGTGCCACTGTCTCCTGAGGGGAGGTGGGTGAGCACTTAATTATATATATCTGCCAGGTAAGTATGAACAAACTTAATTGTATTATAACAATAACATTTTGTTCATGAAACTTACCTGACAGATATATATAGCTGAATCCCACCTTCGGATGGTGGGAAGAGACAGAATAGGATTTGTAGGAAACTTAAATTAAGTAGATGATGTACACCTTGGTTCCTCACCTGTTAGCAAAGTAGACTCTGTGATTACTGTCACTTAAGCCTGCTTGTGCTTAATCAGAGTTGCCAGCCAGGTGGAGACCTGTAGTGCTGGTGCGCTCTGGATGCTCTGTCAACGGGGACGTGACCTCAACGTGACAAGAGCATAGAGCCATACATATGAGGGCAACGAAGCAACTGACCACCACCTGACCAACTATCCAAGACCCCCTGAACACTAAGCTAAGAGATGGGAGGTCTTCACCAAAGACTCACCACAACAACACAACAACTAAAAACAACTAACCTAAACCTAACTAAGGGATAGGGAGAGAGCTACCTTCAGCCCCCAAGACTGTGTCTGCAGAAACGTATGGCCCAAGAGAACAACAGTCCTCGTATATCGTTCTCACATCTCTCAAGTAGTGTGAGGCGAATACTGAATTGCTCCTCCAAAAGGTGGCGTCAAGGATGTCCTTGATCGACATGTTCCTTTGGAAGGCAAGCGAGGTTGCGACAGCTCTGACCTCGTGAGCTTTCACTCGCAAGAGGCTCAAATCGGTCTTCTGGTAAGACGAATGAGCCTCTTTAATCACGTCCCTCAGAAAGAACGCCAAAGCATTCTTGGATAATGGTATATCGGGCCGTTTAACCGAACACCACAGATTATCTGAGGGACCTCGTACCTCCTTTGTCTTGTGGACATAAAACTTTAGAGCCCTGACAGGGCACAGGGCTCTCTCAGGTTCTTGGCCCACAAGGCTTGTCATACCCTTAATTTCAAAGCTCCTTGGCCAAGGGTTAGACGGGTTTTCATTTTTTGCTAAGAAAGTGGGACTCAAAGAGCAGACCGCATTGTCACCTTTGAAGCCCACTCGCTTACAAATGGCTTGAATTTCGCTAACTCTCTTCGCCGTCGCCAGAGCAGTTAGGAAAAGAGCCTTCTTCGTCACGTTCCTAAGAGACGCTTCATGGAGAGGCTCGAAAGGACTCGACATCAACAGTCTAAGGACTAAATCTAAGTTCCAAGAAGGAGGCCTCGCCTGAGGTATCTTGGTAGTCTCAAATGATCTCAGGAGATCGTGAAGATCTCTGTTGTCAGTAAGGTCTAGGCCTCTGTGTCGGAAGACTGCTGACAGCATACTCTTATATCCCTTGATGGTCGGGACTGCCAGCTTCTGCACATTCTTAAAAAATAGCAGGAAATCGGCTATCTGGCTCACAGAGGTAGTGGAAGAGGAAATTCCCTCCTTTCTACACCATGCCCTGAAGGAAGCCCACTTCGACTGGTAAACAGCTCTCGAGGAAGTCCTCCTTGCGTTGGCGATCGCTTTCGCAGCTGCTTTAGAAAAACCTCTCGCTCTGGCCAACTTTTCGATAGTCTGAATGCAGTCAGACCCAGAGCGGAGAGGTTTCGGTGATATCTTGCGAAGTGGGGCTGTCTGAGTAGATCTTTCCTCCAGGGCAACGTCCTCGGAAAGTCTATGATGAAGGACATTACCTCCGTGAACCATTCCTTCGGGGGCCACATCGGGGCGATCAGGGTCAACCTCGTCCCCTCCGATGCCGCGAACTTCCTTACTACTTCCCCCATGATCTTGAATGGCGGGAAGGCATACAAGTCCAGGTTCGTCCAGTCCCAGAGCAGAGCGTCTATAGCGACTGCTCCCGGATCCAACACAGGGGAGCAATAAAGAGGCAACCTCTTCGTCCTCGACGTCGCAAATAGGTCGACTAACGGACGTCCCCACAGTCTCCATAACTCTCGACAGACGTCCTGTGTGCCAACGTCCATTCCGTCGGCAGGATCTGATCCTGTCGGCTTGAGAAGGTCTGCTCGACGTTCTGGACTCCTGCGATAAAATCTCTCAGGATCCTGATTCGCCTCGCATCTGCCCACAGCAGAATCTCCCTCGCTAAGTAAAATAGAGGACGGGAGTGTGTACCTCCCTGATTCTTTAGGTACGCAAGGGCCGTGGTGTTGTCCGAGTTGACTTGGACAACTTTCTCTGCAACCTTTTGCTGGAAGAACTGTAGCGCCAGGAAAACCGCCGCTAGTTCCTTCACATTGATGTGCCAGGACACCTGTTCCCCCCTCCAGGTGCCTGACACTTCCTCCCCTCCTAGTGTTGCTCCCCATCCCGACACCGAGGCGTCGGAAAACAACACTAGGTCGGGGCTCAGAAGCTTTAGGGACAACCCCTCTCGAAACTTCCGAGAATCTAACCACCATCTTAGATGGTTCTTCACCGATTTGGTGATCAAAAAGGTCGCATCCAGATCCTCTTTGACTCTCCATTCTTCTGCTAAGAAAAACTGGAGAGGCCTGAGGTGTAGTCTTCCCAGGGCGAGGAAATGGTCCCCAGCAGACTCATCCACTCCCTCGCCGAGCAAGCTTCCTTCCCCAGGAAGGCCGAAACTCTCTCTAAGCCTTGCAGCTGTCGTTCCTGGGACGGAAACGCTCGAAAAGCCACTGAATCCATCTGAATCCCCAGATACACGATGGACTGTGTTGGGGTCAGATGCGACTTTTCGAGGTTGACCAGAAGTCCCAGGGTCCTCGCCAAGGCTAACGTGAAGTGAAGGTCCTTCAGACACCTCTCTTCTGACGATGCTCTGATAAGCCAATCGTCGAGATACAGGGACACTCTTATTCCTGCAGAATGTAACCATCTCGCTACGTTCTTCATGAGCATGGTAAATACCATCGGAGCCGTGCTTAAACCGAAACAAAGGGCTCGGAATTGCCAAACTTTGTCCCTTAACATAAACCTCAGAAACTTTCTTGAAAGAGGGTGGATAGGCACGTGAAAGTATGCGTCCTGTAGGTCCAAGGACACCATCCAGTCGCCCGGTCTTAAGGCTCCTAGAACCGACTGAGGCGTTTCAATCTTGAATTTTTTCTTTTCTATGAAAAGATTCAGGCTGCTTACGTCCAAGACTGGACGCCACCCCGACGACTGCTTTGGTACCAGGAAAAGTCTGTTGTAATATCCTGGTGACCCCAGGTCTAAGACCTGTTCCACCGCTCTTTTCTTGATCATTTGATCTAAAAGATCTAAAAGAAACCTGACGTTTTTCTCCCCTTGTATGATGGGGAAAGATCTCTGGGAGTTGTGGATAGAGGAGGAGGGTCCAAAAAGGGGATCTTGTACCCCTGTTCCACTATCTTGAGGGACCACGCATCTGTATCTCTCTCTCTCCACGCCCCCGCAAAGAACTTTAGCCTGGCTCCGACCGGCATCTGAAGGACTATCTTCTCACTTAGAGGATTTAGGTTTGAAGGAACCTCTTCCTCTTGCAAGCCCTCTCCCTCGAGGAGCAGCTCTCGAGGGAGGAGCGCCACGAAAGGGTTTAACCTTCCTAGGTGGTCGTCCAAAAGACAACGTGGGAGGGACTGCGGGACGTCTTGAAGACTGGGCCAAGAGGTCCTGGGTAGCCTTCTCCTGTAGGCTCACTGCCAGGTCCTTTACCATAGCCTGGGGGAAGAGATGGCTCGAAAGAGGCGCAAAGAGAAGCTCCGCTTTCTGCGATGTAGAAACAGACCTAGCTGTAAAGTTGCAGAAAAGCGCTCTCTTCTTGAGAAAAGCAGTGCCGAAATGAGACACTAACTCTTCCGAACCATCCCTGACGGCCTTGTCCATGCAGGATAACACATTGGACAGCTCCCCCAGATTCAACGAGTCAGGACTCCTAGATTGAAGATCCAGGACTCCCAAGCACCAGTCTAGAAAGTTAAAGACTTCCAGAGTCCTTAACAGACCTTTCATGTGATGGTCAATCACCGTTGGCGTCCACGAAATCTTAGCGGTCGATAAAAGAGACCTCTTCTGTGCATCGACCAGACTAGCAAAGTCCCCTTGGGAAGACTACGGGATCTTAACTCCTACTTCTCCTTTGGTCTCATACCAGATGCCGCCTTTCCCACTGAGTCTTGAAGGAGGAAGGGCGAAAGTCGACTTGCCCTGATCCTTCCGACGTTCCATCCAATCCTGCAACTTCTTGAACGCTCTCTTAGTGGACAAAGAAGTTTTCATTTCCACAAACTCCGGAACCTTGCACGAATTAGATGACGAAAACTGAGAGGGTGGAGACTTGGGAGCTGCAGGCTGGAACTTCTCACCAAAAGAAGAGCGTAACAGTCGAACCAGCACCTTGTAATCGGACACAGACGAAACTGAAGGCTGTTCCTCCTCAACTGAGTCCGCCGGACTACTAAGCTCTCCTTCCTCCCTAAGAGGCAAAGGAGATTGCACCTCTGGAGAGGGCGTGCGCCCAACGGGTCTAGCCTTCAACAAAGGCTTTCGAGGATGACTGATATCAGCCTCTTCAAAGCGACCGACCTTCTGTCGATCCTTAGAGCTCGAAGAACGAAGAGCGTCTTGACCGCGCTGAGCGTCAAGAGAGGCTACTCTTACTCGCTCTAGAGGAGTGTCCTTACGCTTTCCGCTCAAGCGTCCAGCTTTCGCTTTCAAAGCGTCCTTCTGGGCGCTCTCGAAAGCCTTCTCAACAGGCAAAGCGTCAAGCAAAACATCCCGACGAGCGTCTTCAAAAGCGTCCTGCCGAGCGTCCTCAAATGCGTCCTCCAAGGCGTCCTGCCGAGCGTCCTCAAAGGCGTCCTGATGCGCGGGCTGATCAGGACGTCGAGAGGGAAGAAAAGCGTCCTGTCCACGAGACTTCCTACCCGTATAACGAGAACGAGGAAGCTCCGAAGGAGAAGCAAGCGGAGACAGCGACGAACGAGGAGACGGAGAAGGGGACTGCCTCGTCCTCTTGACAGGCAGTCTAGCGTCCTTCCTACGTTTAGGCTCAACTGCTGCTGGGCGAGTCTTCTGAGCCATTAAAGCCGACAATTGGTCTTGAAGAGACACAAGAATATTCTTCGTTGGCGAAGAAACAAGAGGAGGTGAAGGGCTGCGCCTGCGAGAAGACGAGGGGCGAGGGGACGCCTCCTTCCTTCTCACAGGTACAGCAACCTGCCTCTCCGAGGCGCGAGAGAAGCGCTTCTCAGCGTCGTCCTCGGACGACGTCATACCTCTCTTCTGTGGAGGAAACGCGTCATACGACGCAGGCGAAGACCGCAACGATAACGGAGAGAGGGGACGTAAAGCGTCCTCCCTCGGAAAAGTCCTTTTCAACGGACGCGAGTCTCTCCGAGCGCTCCACCCCTTGCGCGGGGAGGGTGCCTCGGAGGACGAAAAACAGTCCTTAAGGATGCGAGCCTGAGCACGCTCCTTGGCAGCCTGGGAACTAACAACAGGTCCTGCCAAAGGGACGCCAAATCGGTGGGGAGCCCCCGTAACCCTCTTGCGGCTTTTGACATACCCACTCCCTGAGTCCTGGGAGTCCGATAGAGGTCTAGGCCTAGAGGCATTATGGGGCCGATCTGACGCCCCCTCCACACTAGGGGCACGATCACACACTTTCTTTACTTGAGCCGTTTTCTAGGGCCAACACTTTGGACTCTAGAGTGCGTAACGACTCTAGAATCAGAGAAAGGGCATTACCTTCTCCAGACACAGAACCAGGGCCCTCAGGCAACAACACAGGATTAGGTGAAGCAAATTCTACTGGTGTTAAAATAGGAGAAATGTTACTTCCCTTACCTTTCGTAGAACCGCTCTTGGAGGAAGACCTCCTGATCCTATCGCGCTCCAACTTACGCCGATAGGACTCATACACCTTCCATCCATCATCAGTCAAACTTTTGCATTCAATGCATCGATCATCCAACAAACAAACATGCCCCCTACACCCCATACATACTGTGTGGGGGGGTCTACCGATGATTTCGGTAGCCTCACCTTGCAATCACTCCTCACACACACTCTGAAGCTCACTGAACTTGATCCCGACATCACGTTCACAGAAAAGCCAATCCAAAATAAAAAAACAGTCCACTATCGCGTATGCCAATTCAACAATCCAGAGTCAAAACCAAAAGTCAATCCAGATACTTAGAACGAGTCAAATCCAAAAATCCTGGGCGGAGGTCTGTAAACAGGTGTTTACCGACCGGCGACAGAAAAAATATGAATAGAAAATGGGAATGGTTCCTGATATCCGCCTCCCAGCGGCGGGAATGGGTACTACCACCTGGCCGCCCACTGCGTGTGCCGCGAGTTTTGAAATTCTGTCGGACTTCGGAGAGTGCAGCTATATATATATCTGTCAGGTAAGTTTCATGAACAAAATGGACAATATTTAGAGCCTGGTGTAGAAGAAACGACATTTCGTCTTCTAAGATGTCTGTGGCAGACAATGCAGACTTTCTTCTGTATTTGAGGACATCTAGGGGACCTTTCCTCCTCTAAGATCAAATGATACAGGGCAATGCCGAGTTCAGTGTTTCAAACACAGAGGAATGGATCTTTCAGCTAATCAAGACCTGCCCAACCTTATTAGATCCTTTGCTACCCCCAAATCCAAGGGGCTAGAGGCAGTTTCTTGGAATTTAGATGTAGTTCTGTAGTGGCTCTCAGGACCCCGTTTCGAGCCTCTTCATTCTTGCTTTGCTATGAGACCTTACTAGGAAGACCCTATTTCTTGTAGTATTAGCAACAGCCAAAAGGGTCAGTGAAGTGCATGCTTTCGACAAGGGAGTCAGATTTTCCCAAAGTAATGCTGTGTTCATTTATCCTGGGCTTTTTAGCTAAATATGAAGACCCAACCAAACCTTGGGCTTGTTCCTTCACTATCAAAAGCCTGATGGAAATACTGGACCCAGACAAGGAGAAAGTTCTGTGCCCAGTAAGAGCACAAAAGCTGGCCATACATGTACACGACCGGCATCGGGTATTGCCCATACACCCAGATGACTTGGTCTACGCATATTTTAAGAGAGAAATTAGTGGCCGTGTTCCTTTCAGTCCTGTAGTGGCACCAAGTAAAAGGAAGATAAGTGCAGTAATGATAATAGCACTCCTGCAAGACGAATACGAGCATGAAATATGCAAGAAAAATTGTACAGTATGGGTGAAACCATGGCTAATAAAGAGAGGTTTAACATATGACTTATTTGAAAGAATTAAGGGAAAATAACCCGGAAGATTATAGAAATTATTTAAGAATGGCTGATGATGACTGGGGTGTTTCTAATCTTGATTACTGCTTCAAGTACAGTAATTGGGTAACGGAATCCATTTTTATAATTTGTAAGGACCTCTGAATATACAATGTGCTTTTCAGCTTTTTCATTTTATTTAACCTACCAAAGGTTTACCTGCATTTCAGAATGTTTCTCTCTCTCTCTCTCTCTCTCTCAAGGTGATATGGAATGTATCATTCTTAAACATACTTTACTTTGTATAACAGGAATCTATGTTGACTCTGGAGATGAATGAATTTGAATATCGATAAAAGGTGTGAAATGGATCACTAAGGACATATTTCCTCTCAAATGTTTTACTAGTGAAATTTATAGTCGTTTAAGGATGTTAATGTTTTTATCGCCACGTTTATCCTTTAAAATGTTTTACAAATTAATTGTAAAACTAATTAATATTAGAAGATACCATGAAAGGCTGGCAATTTTGGCTTTCACAAAATCTATGTTTGCATCTTTATTTCTTTACATAATTCAAGTAATTTCTCATAAGCTGCTTGTCCTTTTACTTTATTGGAATAATCTGGACTTCGTATTTTCCACAAGCATGGGAGTGCTCTGTACAGGTAAAAAAAATCACGAATAAAATCGTGAGGTAAATACTTGACTGACTGCGACATCCTTTCAAAACAGCAGCACTGCTTACTCCCACGAGGAAATAGGGCGATCGAGTCCGAGTACTCATATACAGGTATTGTACATGTTGAAACTTTCCCTCAGTCCTTCCCAACACCTGCAGCGCGACTCGCCAGTCAGTTCAACATGCTGAAAGGACGACGGGACAGGCCTGGCATCAATAGCCCCCATACATGATAAAGACTGACCGGTTTGTGCCAATCGCTATGAAATCAGCGCGCCAATCACGTACGTGTAAGGCCACCTTAAGGTACTATGTACTTAGAAGGGTCCTACAAGTAATTTATGGTGCTCAGTTAGGAATCAGTCTCATTCCCTGTCAAAAACTGGCTTGGCATTCTTCTTGAGGGATCTTATCACTGAAGCCCATTCTCAAGTTGGAGAAGAGGTCTTAATTTCCGTCAGAGTCAAGGCTTGTGAGATCTTAGCAGTCGGCAGGTTGTTGGCCTTCAGATGTGGAAATCATTTTTGATACTAATTGTAGGGCTTTAGGGCTGTTGTCCATGGCCGGCATGGTGTTGGGGGAGGAAATGTATTAAGCTTTTCTTCCTGCCTATACTCTTCGCCTTGAACTGAGGTGTTGAGTCATGAGGGGAGACTGGGAGTACCCTGTACCTGGAGCATCCACCAGTCTTAGTTTTTAATGGTTGGTTGGTGGTTTTATATATTATGGTGTGGGTGATGTTTGTAATTGTGTTTTTTTTTCTTTTCTTTTTATTCTGGTTGGCTGGTTTGCAGTACTGTGCCCAAGCCAGGGGCAACTAACTACTTGTATGCTCTGTTAGCCCCTGGGTCCATCCCTTCCTGCAAAGCCCTTGATGTAGAGGTGCATCTGGCCAATTAACCACACCCTACATAGTGAAAATGAGTGCTGACCAGAGGCAGTATCTACCTGTAGCAACTCTCTTACCAGATAAGCAATAACAGGCATTGTGCCAATGCTAATAACTTATATTCTCTAACTCATTATCATAAATAATGTTTTGGGATAGAAAATATCCATTTATCACACCTCCGTGTCAATTTGAGATTCAGCATTGTATTACAGGCAGCCCCCAGTTATTGGCAATCCACTTTTATGGTGCTTGTCTAGTGCCTAAAATTGGCACCATAATGCACCAATTTCTGGTTATCGGTGCCAATACATAACTAAAAGAGGTGCCATTAACTGGTTATTGGCAACCGAAATCCAGTCATCAGCACCATAAGCAGCATAAATTGGTGATTTTTGCTTATCATCAAGCCGTTGGAGAGGAACCACCACCAATAACTGGGGACTGCCTGTATACTTGGTAAGTTACATACTATATAAAATTGACATTTTTACGATAAAGTTTTATATATATACGTACTTACCAAGTAATTATGAATCAAAGTCCTCTGCCTCCCCTCATATGGAAGAAGGGCAAAAGCAATTGAACTCCCTGCTGAAGTTGTTCCTCTCTTACCTTGAAAGTGGGTGGGTTCTAGTTCACCTACACCAGCACTAGCACTACTGCGAATTTAAAAATTTTTTAAGCTGCCTGCAAGTGAAACTGTGAGCAATGTAATTACTTGGTAAGTATATAGTATAAAACTTTATTTTATCATAATGTCATAATTATGGGTTTGTATGAAAAATGTTTGGTTATATTTTACTCAGTTCTTACTTGAAAGATAATGGAGTGATGTACCTAAATCTTATGTTTGTTCTCTTTGTAAACAGGTTTTTACAAGGAACGTGTTCTCCCAAATTCCAGAAGAATGGAGTGCTTCATTTGTTGATATGACACTCAGCAGCTTGAATGGAATTCCAGAATGCAACAGCCGAGTGAGTGATCTTTGAAATATTGTTTGTTCATGAAACTTACCTGTCAGATATATATATAGCTGTATTCTCTGAAGTCCGACAGAATTTCTAAAAACTTACGACACACGTAGTGGGAGTAGGGTGGTTAGTACCCATTCCCGCCGCTGGGAGGCGGGTATCAGGAACCATTCCCATTTTCTATCAGATTTCTTCTGTCGCCGGTGTTGTAAACATCTGTTTACAGCACCTCCGCCTCAGGATTTTGGAAAACTTTATTTGCTTCAGTCTGCCCTCTCTTCTCGACGTGAGGACGCTCGGCGTTCCGACATCGACGTTTCTGATGAAGATGCTTTAGTTTCTGACGGACGGAATTTGGAACGCACCGCTCCGCTTCGTCATGCTTGTGTTGACGTTCATCGGGACGCTCGTCAAGTGTCTATTCCTGTATCTTCGCGGGACGATCGTAGAGACGCTTCGAGGGACGCTAGGAGGGACGGTCCGCTCATCGCTTCTTTGGACGCTTCGTTGGACGCTCACTTGGACGCTGATTTGGACGCTTCGTTGGACGCTAGGTTTGACGCTCCGATGGACGCTAATAGACATCGTCGTAAGAGCGTCTTGGACGCGAGTACGGAAGTTTGCTCTCGATCGGACGTTATTCCCGAGTCTTTAGATGACGCTACACGTCTTCCTTCTACTTCGCGTTCTACTCAAGTTGTGATTGCTGTTCCTGTATCGGCTAACGATTCTGTTAAGGATACGTTACCCTCTTCTTCTCGTCATCGGTCTGATAGGAGACTTGGAGTGAAAGGTCTTCTTCCTCTTTCTTCGGAGTTTAACTCGGGTAAGGAAGAAGGGGAATTGAGCTGTTCTTCGGAAGAGGTTGATGAAGAACAACCCTCTACGTCGTCTTCTTCAGACTATCAAGTTTTGGCTCGGCTGCTCCGTGATTCTTTTGGAGATACCTTCCTTCCTGCTGCTCCTCCTTCTCCTCCATCGCAGTTTTCGTCGTCGAAAGCTAAGAAGACACCAGGGTTTGTTAAGATGAAAACGTCTTTGTCTACCAAGAGGGCTTTCCGGAAAGTTAACACTTGGATGGAGACTAGGAAAGCTAAAGGAAGCACCACTTTCGCCCTGCCTCCGTCTAGGCTTAGCGGTAAGGCAGGGATGTGGTATGAAACCGGTGAGGAGTTAGGTTTGAAGGTTCCGACGTCAGCACAGGGAGATTTCGCCAGCGTTGTAGATGCTTCAAGAAGAGCTCTGTTAGCCTCAGCGAAGGTGTCGTGGACTACGTCAGAGATGGATCATCTGTTGAAGGGTCTGTTTAGATCCTTAGAAGTATTTAACTTCTTAGACTGGTGTCTCAGAGTACTAGACAACCAGTCGCGTAAGCCAGATTCGATCAGCTTGGGGGAGCTGTCCAGTGTTTTGTCATGCATGGACAAGGCCGTCAGGGATGGCTCAGAGGAATTAGCATCTCATTTTTCAGCAGGCGTGTTGAAGAAGAGATCGCTGTATTGTAATTTTGCGGCTAAGTCTGTCTCTCCCGCACAGAAGACAGAACTTTTGTATGCGCCGTTCTCGAGTCATCTCTTCCCCCAGGCTTTGGTGAAGGATCTGGCAGTAAGTCTGCAGGAGAAAGCTACTCAAGACCTTTTGACGCAGTCGTCGAGACGTCCTGCTGTACCTTCCACGTCTTCAGGAGTTCAGTCGTTTAAGAAGCAGAAGCCCTTTCGTGGAGGATCTTCAGCTAGATCTGTATCCCGAGGAAGAGGTCTTCCTAGAGGTAGAGCCCCGGCTAAGTCCAGGGGCAAGAAGTGAGAATGCGTGCCTTCAGTCACCGGTAGGAGCCAGGCTTCAGTTGTTTGGAGGAGCCTGGAGAGAAAGAGAGGCAGACACCTGGTCTCTCAACATCATAGAGAAGGGGTACAAGATTCCGTTCGTAAAGCCTCCCCCCCCCCTCTGACTTCCACTCCCAGGGACTTGTCCCCGTCGTATCCTCAAGAAAAGCAAGGATTCTTTTCGATCTGCTCGAGCAGATGCTCGAGAAACGAGCAGTGGAACAGGTCTTAGACCTGGCTACGCCAGGATTTTACAACAGATTGTTTCTTGTTCCGAAACACTCGGGAGGGTGGCGGCCAGTCTTGGACGTAAGTCGTCTGAACCTCTATATAGAAAAGCAAAAGTTCAAGATGGAGACACCTCAGTCAGTTCTAGGGGCCTTAAGACCGGGGGATTGGATGGTATCACTCGATCTTCAGGACGCATACTTTCACGTCCGATACACCCCCAGTCTATGAAGTTACCTTCGGTTCGTCCTGAAAGGAAAGGTGTTTCAGTTCAGGGCTCTTTGTTTCGGTCTGAGTACGGCCCCATTCGTGTTCACCATCTTAATGAAGAATGTGGCGAGGTGGCTCCATCTTTCCAACATCAGGATCTCGCTCTACCTGGACGACTGGCTCATACGAGCTTCTTCGCAGACCCGGTGCCTGAAGGACCTGAAAACGACTCTGTCTTTAGCTGCGTCCCTGGGACTTCTGGTGAACTTCGAAAAGTCACATCTGACCCCAACACAGTCCATCGTGATCTGGGGATTCAGATGGATTCAGTGGCTTTTCGGGCTTTTCCGTCCCAGGAACATCAGCAACAAGGCATAGAGAAAGTGTCAGCCTTTCTAGGGAAAGATTCATGCTCGGTGAGGGAATGGATGAGTCTGCTGGGGACCATTTCCTCGCTGGAGAAGTTTGTTTCCCTGGGGAGGCTACATCTCCGACCTCTTCAGTTCTTCCTGTCGGACAATTGGACAGAGAAGGACAACTTCGATATGATCCTAACCATCTCAGAAGAGGTGAAGAGCCATCTAAGATGGTGGCTCGATCCATTAAAGCTCTCAGAGGGCATATCCCTCAAGCTTCGGAACCCCGACCTAGTGTTGTTCTCCGACGCGTCATCCACGGGGTGGGGAGCAACACTAGGGGGGGAGGAAGTGTCAGGCACCGGGAGAGGGGAACAGGTAGCCTGGCACATCAACTTCAAGGAGCTGGCAGCGGTTCAATTAGCGCTCCAGTTCTTTCAGGACAAAGTCTCCCGTCGAGTGGTTCAAGTCAACTCGGACAATACCACAGCCCTGGCATACTTGAAGAAGCAAGGAGGAACTCACTCTTGCTCCCTGTTCGCTCTAGCGAAGGAAATTCTGATTTGGGCGAAGGCAAGAGAGATCACGATCTTGACAAGGTTCATTGCCGGAGTCGAGAACGTCCGGGCGGATCTCCTCAGTCGACAAGGTCAGTTGCTGCCGACAGAGTGGACCCTCAATCAAGACGTATGCCAGGAGCTGTGGAGTCTTTGGGGACACCCCTTGGTGGACATTTTTGCAACCGCAAGGACGACGAGACTTCCTCTTTACTGCTCCCCAGTTCTCGATCCGGGGGCAGTAGCAGTAGACGCCCTGTTATGGGATTGGACGGGCCTAGACCTCTACGCATTTCCCCCCTTCAAGATTCTGGGGGAAGTGATGAGAAAGTTCACAGCTTCGGAGGGGACGAGGTTGACGTTAATCGCCCCCTTTTGGCCTGCAGCGATCTGGTTCACAGAGGTGATGTCCTACCTGGTGGATTTTCCGAGATCTCTCCCGTTAAGGAGAGATCTACTCAAACAGCCCCACTTCGAGAGGTACCACAAAAACCTCTCCGCTCTGAGTCTGACTGCGTTCAGACTATCCAGAAGTTGGCCAGAGCGAGAGGTTTTTCGAAACCTGTGGCTAAAGCTATCGCCACCGCGAGAAGACCTTCGTCAATCGCGTTTACCAGTCGAAGTGGGCAGCTTTTAGGAGCTGCGGTGTAGGAAGAAAGGAGTTTCCTCTACCACGACCTCTGTGAGCCAGATCGCCAACTTCCTTCTTTATCTCAGACGAGATTTAAAGCTCGCAGTGTCTACCATTAAAGGCTACAGAAGTGTCTTGTCTGTAGTTTTTCGACATAGAGGTCTTGACCTTGCTAATAATAAAGACCTTCATGATCTACTGAAATCTTTTGAGACCACTAAAGTACCGATGGCTAAGTTGCCTTCGTGGAATCTGGACGTGGTTCTCAAGTTTTTAACGTCAAGCCGCTTCGAACCTATTTACTCTGCCTCTTTGCGAGATTTGACGAAGAAGACTGTATTCCTAACTGCTCTGGCGACGGCGAAGAGGGTTAGCGAGATACAGGCGATTAGTAAACACGTCGGCTTCAAAGGGCATAATGCAATCTGCTCTTTGAGTATGTCATTCCTGGCTAAGAATGAGAACCCTTCCAACCCTTGGCCTAGGACGTTCGAAATAAAAGGTATGGCAGAAATCATTGGTCAAGAGCCAGAAAGAGTCCTGTGTCCTGTTAGGGCTCTTAAAGAATATCTTCGTAGGACAAAGGAGTGTAGAGGTTCTGCGGAGAATTTGTGGTGTTCGGTTAAGAGGCCTAATATGCCCATGTCTAAGAATGCACTGGCATTCTTTTTGAGGAACACCATTAAGGAGGCGCACGCTTATTGTCAAGATAGTGACTTTAAGCTTTTAAAAGTTAACGCTCATGAAGTAAGGGCTATTTCGACTTCTATAGCCTTTCAGAAAAATATGGCTCTCAAAGATATTTTAAGTGCCACTTTTTGGAGAAGTAACTCGGTGTTCGCCTCGCACTATTTACGGGAGGTCAGAACGACATATGAGAACTGTTACTCTCTTGGACCATACGTCGCCGCAGACACTATCTTGGGGGCAGGAGGTAGCACTCATCCTTTCCCATAGAAAAGGGTAGGTGAGTTTTTAATGTTCGCAATGTTTATGGTTGTAGGGTCGGCCGCCGATGCGGGCTTCCCTTCTTTTAGCCTTTGGTATATGGGAGTATTTGATTAGGCTAACTTAGGTGGTGGTTTTGCCTCGTTGTCCTCTTGAGTATGGTCATGGTCTAGTCACATTGTGGTCTCGTCCCCGTTGGCAGATCATCTAGAGCGCACCAACTAAACAGGTCTCTACCTTGTTGGTAACTCTAGTGAAGCAGATGCAGGCTTGGGTGACAGTAATCACGAAGTCAGCTATGCTAACAGGTAAGGAACCAAGATGTCAATCATCTACATATATATGTTTCCCAAATCCTTTTCTGTCTCTCCCACCGCCAAAGGTGGGATTCAGCTATATATATATCTGACAGGTAAGTTTCATGAACAAAATGATATTGTTAAGATACAATAAAGTTTGTTCATACTTACCTGGCAGATATATATATAGCTGTATTCTCTGAAGTCCGACAGAATTTCTAAAAACTTACGACACACGTAGTGGGAGTAGGGTGGTTAGTACCCATTCCCGCCGCTGGGAGGCGGGTATCAGGAACCATTCCCATTTTCTATCAGATTTCTATCTCCACTGTCTCCTGAGGGGAGGTGGGTGGGTACTTAAAATATATATATCTGCCAGGTAAGTATGAACAAACTTTATTGTATCTTAACAATATCATTTTCACAACAGCTAAATGCATATCCCTAAAGCTGAAGGCGATTTAGTCATTATGTTTATTTTCCATATGTACTGTACTGTACTTTGACATCTGTAAAACTCGTTCCTTAGAATTTTGCTCATATCTCTCTACATTGATCTTTAATCCACTGATTTCATTACCTTCAACTATTACAATTTTCCTTAGCCAAGTGTGGAAATTTTCCTTATTTTTGAGCTTTTGAGCCTTGTTAACCAACAGCTGTAAGAGTTTGTTTTCCTTTTCTGTTATTTCTAGCCAAATGATAAGTTAATGGTTTAGTGATATATTAGTCTGTTCTAGGGACTTTGTATTGTATTAATTTATGATTTTGTACTGTATTGATTTATATGTATTTAGTTAATTTGTGCAAAAGAAGGCTTTTTGTCTGTTCAGTAGGCTAATTTTTGCATTTATTTCCATAACTAGTTACTTCATACTAGCAAGATTTCCAGTAAGTTATTCCATGTTGATTATTCCCTTTTTTCACTGGCTAATATGGAAGAAGGTTGATTTATTGTGTATCTTATTTACAGGGTGAGTTTGTATTTAAAACTTTTAAAGAGCCAGTGGGTGTAGTGTTCAGGAATGTACCTGTAATGTTTTTAAAAAATTTAAAGAGCCAGTTGGTGCTGTGTAAGTCTGGTGTTGCATAAGTCTATGATGTAGTACAGCATTTCGAGTTTAACAGTTGTTCATATATGGAACAAACCTTCGGTGTTAAGGTTAGGCTAAATCTTCTGGCGCCAGCTGGAAAATAGTTAAAAACAAAAAAACAAAAAATTGTACTATATGCAAGGAATCTGTGGCATCTGGCATCTAATACGCAGATGAGGTGGCATTGGGTCAGAGACCACACTTGAACCCCGAGACACATTTATATAGTCTTTCTAAATCTGCCTTGGAGAGCAGATGTTCGCATTAACTCTCCTCTTTCCAAGCTGCTTTTATGCTAAGCCCGTGATTTTTTCCCTGCTTTCCAGTGCTTTGGTGTGTGTGTGTGTGTGTTTTGTGGTTTCATCATGGATTCCTCCAAACACCCTAGGAAGTCCCGTGAGCGTCAACGCATGTATCCCAGCCCTCTAGGTTCCCATGTTCAAGCTTCCTTAAAGACAGACCCCCATACAACTTGTAGTAGGTGTTGTGCTAATTTTTGTTACCAATCCATGCCTAGAGTGTCATTCCTGGCCTGTTGAGCAGTGGAAAAACTTCTACTAGAAGAGGGAACATAAAAGAAAGTTGACACTTCCATCTTGGGAAGGATTCCCTCCTCAAGCGAACATTTTTGCTTCTCTTATTTCCAGACCTATTTCTACTGCTTTGTCATCCATTGATGCCATGTCTCCTTCCGTTTCTTCCATTGATTGGTCTTTGGAAGCATCAGGTGATTTTATGTATGATGGTGCCCCTTCTCTCTCAGGTGGGAATTTTGCTCCATTTGGGGGGAGAGAAGGCATCGCCATATTGTTCCTCTATTTCAGGCTCTGATGCACAAAAGATGTCTTATGTTTGGGCCTCCCTAGGCCTACCAGGGGTACTCTCTCTCAGGAAGGCTTATTAAACCATTTCATGTCTTCATGCATGCCATTATCCCCTAGCAGTCCACCCTCCGCCCATCCACCACTATGGGTTTCGTGTGCTGCCGCCTAGTGGGACAGCATCGTTATTAACTATGCTTCATCCTGGGTCTACTTTTCCCTTGCCACCAGTGAGGCCATCGACTCTGGCCCAGAGTCCATCGGAGCTCATGATGTCATTCCCAGCGTTGTCTCTACCCATGATGACAGTATCTGTGACAGGACTCACTCTACCTGCTGCTGTGACATCATAACCAGCCACCACTATGATGTCCTCATCTACAGTTACTAATCCATCAGATGTTTTCGTTCAGGCTATGATGGACGAACTGGACTCTGCTATTCAGGAGAAGTACGGTGCTACAGCAGACCCTCATATTTGTGTTCTAAAGATTTGCAGGTTTCTTTATGGATCATATCTTCCCATTACATATTTGCGGAAAAGTTGCCTATTCGCTGCATCTGGTATTGTTCGAGATCTAGGCAGGCTGCAGGAAATTCAGTCCAGGGAAGAATTTGAAGTCTATGGACAGACTTCACACTCTTTAACCCAAACTAAGCTTTAATCTGGTTGGTTTCAGCAATGTATTGTTTTACAGCATAGTATTGTTTTAAAGTTTCGTATATGAATAGATTTTCAAACGAAAGAGATATCAGATATTTATTTGAGTGATATGAATTTTTTTCAGGCTGTTATTAAACCTCTTACGCCGAATGGACGTATTAAACGTCGAGTCAAAATGTCTCCCGTATGCCGAATGGACATATCATACGTCGACTCAAAAAAGATTTTTTTAAAATTCGCGGAAAAATACTTATAGGCCTACCAGCCGAAAACTTTTGAAACACGCGCCTTGGGGGATGCTGGGAGTTCACGGATCAAGGGGTTGTTTTGTTTACAATCGCTACGCAGGCGCACAATTGCAAATTTCTTTCTTATCGCACTAAAAAGTATCAGTGACACATCTCAAAAATTATTTCGTCGCTTTGACATAATTTTTGCACCATTTTAAATTATCCTTTACATGAAGTATTATATTTGAAAATGTGCGCAATTTCATGTAGAATACAACAAAAAAATACTCATGATTGTAGCTTTTATCAGTTTTGAAATATTTTCATATAAATAACGATAAGTGCCAAAATTTCAACCTTCGGTCAACTTTGACTCTACCGAAATGGTTGAGAAACGCAATTGTAAGCAAAAACTCTTATATTCTAGTAATATTCAATCATTTGCCTTCATTTTGCAACAAATTGGAAGTCTCTAGCACAATATTTCGATTTATGGTGAATTTATGAAAAAACTTTTTCCTTACGTTCGCGCGGTAACTTCCGACAAATTTTTTCGTGCGATTGTCCTAATGTTTGCACCATTTTAAATTTGCCGTTACATAAAGTTTTATATGTGGAAATGTGCGCAATTTCATGCACAATACAACTAAAAACAACCCATGGTTGTAGCTTTTATCAGTTTTGAAATATTTTCATATAAATAACGTTAAGTGCAAAAATTTCAACTTTTGGTCAACTTTGACTCTACCGAAATGGTCGAAAAATGCAATTGTAAGCTAAAACTCTTATATTCTAGTAATATTCAATCATTTACCTTAATTTTGCAACGACTTGGAAGTCTCTAGCAAAATATTTCGATTTATGGTGCATTTATGAAAAAAAAAAAAACATTTTCCTTATGTGCGTGCGGTAACTCTTTCGAAAAAATCAGAATTTTTTTTGTGCAATTGTCGAAATGTTTGCACCATTTAAAATTAGCTGTTACATAAAGTATTATATATGAAAATGTGTGCAATTTCATGTAGAATACAACTTAAAATGATTGAAGGTTGTAGCTTTTCTCTTTTTTTGAAATATTTGCATATAAATCACGATAAATAGAAAAAAAACCACGTTTGGTCAAATTTGACTCTACCGAAATAGTTGAAAAACGCAATTGTAAGCTAAAACTCTTACGGCCTAGCAATATTCAGTCATTTATCTTCATTTTGAAACAAATTTGAAGTCTCTAGAGCAATATTGTTATTTATGGTGAATTTTTGAAAAATATATTTAACTTCCCTCCGCGCGCCGATTCGCGGCCGCAAGTCTCCAAAATGCGTACATCACATTATCCTAATATTTGCTCCTTTTCATATTAGCCGTTTTATAGAGTTTCATATATCAAAATGTGTGCAAATTCATGAAGAATACAATAAAAAATAATTGAAGGTTGTAGCTTTTCCCATCTTCGAAATATGTGCATATAAATAAATATATATATAAAAATTTCTACATTCTGTCAACTTTTAACTCGTCCGAAATGGTCGAAATCTGCAATTCTAATCTAAAAATCTTACAGTATCGTAATATTCAATCATTTGTCTTCATTTTGAAACAAATTGGAAGTCTCTAGAACAATATTTAGATTTACGGTGAATTTTTGAAAATAACATTTTTTTACGTCCGCGCGTTACGAATTCGTACATCATTTTGTGATATTTTTTCGGTGTTGCTTTTATTGTTTTACAATGTATTATATATCAAAATGATTGCAATTTAGTGTACAATACAAAAAAAAAAAGTAACTCGTTAGCTTTGACCGTTTTTTGCACAGCGTGATTTGAATACAATTATGTATGATTTTTTTTTTCACTACCATATATCGCATTATTTACATATGATAATGATATTATTTTTCATTTCTGATGGTTGCATACTAAACTTCAGGCAATGAAAAAAAATGAGCCAAAAATAAACTCTTAATCTTCAAAACTAAGCGCGCTGTAATTTTTTGAAAAAATTATTTTTTCGCTTCTGCGCTCACTCCAAACCGGCCCCGGCATACGGGAGAGGTTTTGATTTTTAGGGCTTCGGCGTAAGAGGGTTAAGTAAGCAGATGTCTTTAGATGACCACCATTTGTCGCACTGTTTCCAGATTAGCAAGTCAAACTTGCAACATAAATGTTCATTGTTACTTCAGCCCACAGTGTGGAGCAGACTGAAGAAATTAAGTACTATTTAAGAAGACTGCCAGAGCTACAGGAGTGCCAGCCAACACTATGAAAAAAGTCAAGCGACAGTCATCCGAGTGCAGCAATGCCCCCTTCTCTTCACCTGTATGTATACACCAGGAAGAGTATCTGAGTAAAGGACAAGGTGGGTAGTTTTGAAAATTAATGTATCTGGAAGGAGACTTTGTTGTCTTACAAGAGAAGAGAGCTCCCAGTGTTAGATCCCCAGCTGGAAAAAGTGAAGGAAAACTCAGTGAAGTTTAATGGTGGAAGGACAACATTATGGAAAATTGTGAGAAGGCTTGGAGTCCGGTGCAAAAAAGTGACAAGTGGAAAGGCATGGAAGGGCTATTTTATTGAAACATGATGATGCAGTGGCCGAGAACATAATACCTACAGTTAATTGGAAAGAAAAATGTAAACCTCAGATAGTATTCCTGGATGAAACTTGAATAAACCAAAATGAATATGTAAGTTAGTGCTGGACAATGGGTGAAGGCAAAATAGGACCCTAACTTAAAACTGGAAAGGGGTCAAGATTTACTTTGTCTCTATGGGGAGTGAGAAGAGGTTTGCGCTATCGTTGTTTAGGTAAAAAAAATGGTGTCAAAGGGGACTACTACCTTGATTCCATGGGCCATTAAAGATTTTTAAAGTGCCTAATATAGAAGATAGATCTCTCATCATAATGGCCAATGCTTCCTCCCACAGCAAAATAGAAAATAAATTGCCAACAAACACAAGAGAAAAAGGGAAGTGATAGAATGGTTCTCTTCCAATAACTATCACCTATGACCCATCAGCAAGAAGCCAAAATTGCTACAAGGTAGCCCGTGCAAATGGTCATGATGTGGTCAGACTGCCACCATATTATTGTCAGTTTAACCCCCATAGAACTTATATAGGCTGAATAAAGGGAGATGTAAAAAAAAAAAATTAACATAATTCAAATCCATCTCTGAAAACTGGTGAGAAATGTTACAACAGAAGACTGAAGGAAAAGTTCTCACCATGTCAAGAAATGAGTAGATGATTATAGGAGTAAAGATGTTGCTAGACAGCATATGTTTGAAAGTTTTGTTATTAACATGGGAGATGACAAAAGTGACAGTGGTGATATTGATATTAGAGAGGATGACACCAACAGTGATATGTACAGTACTCGACAAGATATTAGTCTCCACTTAGCGTCAAGGGGCCTAATAGCTTGTTGAATTTTGAAGGAACAGAAAAGTTGGGAAGAAATTTTGTCAGTGCATTTAGGCTGCTTACAGCACAAACAGAAAAAGGATGGAGCTTGGACACTGACAAGGAAAGAGCGCTCAGTCACTTGCTTGGAAGTTTAATAAGCAGCTGTATATATTTCTGGGCTCAGCTCGTGTCGCTGCGCGAAATATCCTTTAATCTATTATTTCTAGGGTAAATGTACTAACACATACCAGAGAATAAATAAAATAAAGAAAAAGGTCAGTATAACTGACTCGCTCACCCTCCAAGAGGGTGTCGGTATGAACACTAGGCGAGTGAGACCACTACCACGAGCCAAATACCAATAGAAATCTCCCACAACAAAAACCCTCCATGAGGAGAGCCGACCCACAGAGTGAGCAGCTCGTACTACTACTACTCCATCCCATGCTGCCGACTGCTGCGCCTCTAGTGGCCATCCTTTTCAGTTAGCACCTCACGAGCAGACGTGATATTTTTCTCTCTGTGTTTTTTGTGCCCTTTCGTTGGATTTATCTATGATGGAGCGTGCAGCTATTGCAGCAGCTAAGTTAAGTACTCAGTATTTATGGTTAGTTGGTTTTTTCCGGCCCTCGGTCAGTATTTGCCGTTTTTTAGGTATAAATACGTACTCGGGGTCGGAAGCATGGCAGCATGGTTCTGCCGCGTGGTGGGTTCGTTCTCGGTCTCCCATACCTAGAACATCCCATTCTCTATGTACGCTCTATATTTATTATTCCGTTTTACTTAGGGTACTGTCTACTCAGGTTTGTCATGCATGCATGTCTTTTACCTTATGTAGGCTTCTTCTTTCCAGACCCTAGTCCCGGCTCTTAGTATCGGCCTCTGACTAGCTTTGAGTGGTAGACTTTCCTTCGGGTTAGTCGTACACTCCTGGATTTTTTCTCCTACTTTATTGTTTTCTTTCTTTATTTTATTTTTTACCATGTATTTTGTTATGGTTAGGTTAGTTGGGCGTCTGGCTTAGCCTAGGTCCTGGCTCCTTGAGCCTATGCTACCGCTCATCAGTTCGGTTGGTTGCTTCCCTATAGCATCTCTCTGATCAGTCGGTTTCGGCCCAGTGGGTCTCTATGCTACCGCTTTTCAGTTCAGTTGCTTCCCGATAGCATCTCTCTGATCAGTTGGTTGGTCCTAGGTTTAGTTGTCTTATTTTAGCCTTACCGTCTCGTGGTCACTACGCGATCACGAGACAGCCAGACGCCTGCCCAGTCCCCTTCTCCTCCTCCCGCTCTTCCATAGAGTCGGGGGAGGGTGGGGCAGTCTGCCCACGCTCCGCTCCTCTATACCCGAGCATGCCTCCCTCTCTCCCCCCAGGCGGAGGGGCCAGGGAGACGGGACAGACCCAGACTGGACGCGACCTCTCCGGCTTCGGTCGGTCCACCCGGTGGTGATGTGATGGGGGTACTGCGGCCTTTCCCCCCATCCGTTGCTTCCTTGTCGCTCCGGTTCGCTCGAGCCTGTATGTCTCCTCGCTCTTCCCGACCTTGCTAGGTCTCCTTTCATGATCGGAGTCCTGGCATCCAGCGGGAAGTTGTTTGTCCACCCAGTAGGGTGGACCGGAACATACAGTGGGTCCCTGCTAACCGTACCGTATTGCTGAGTTACTACACTCCGCTACGCACTGGACTTGCTCCGGTTCGTTTGAGTTTTAGGTTTAAGAGTTATTAGATTAACTATAAGTTTATCTTAAGTACCTTAAACCTCTTCCCCCCTCCCCTACATGTTTTACCGGATTCTCCGGGATTATAGCCTATTCAGGCGGGGCAGGGGGGGGTTATGCTAAAATTTTTTCCGAGCTCCGGCATGCAACGGAGTTCTTCTGTCCTTTAGCCTGTAAGTGTTATTCTTTAAGATACTCATGTGTCTTCCCACTTACAGGCCACCAACTGTGAGCATCCGGGATGCGCCGCCACACTTCAGGACCCATGTGGACACGAAGTTTGCCGGTCCCATGCTCCATGCGCGACTCTGCACGGGGACATCCAGGTCTGGTACCATGAGACGTGTACCATATGTTACGATCTGGTGAGCCAGCTTTTAGAAGGGGTGAGTATTCCATCTCCGGTAGCTGCTCCGCTTCTGTTTTAGTGCTTAAGTTTTCATCATCCACTTTAACTTAAGGCATCAAAAGTTTAAGTTTAAAGTTATATTTAAGTTTTAGTTTAAGTGACTTCTTAAATCTAACCTACGCCCTCTCTTCCCAGGCGCCGCAGTGAAGGATATACCGCACTGGCAACCCTGCGGGCCTGGGTCGGCGGTTTTGGGAAGAACGCCGCCAAGGGTATGCCTTACATCTTGGAGAAGCGGTTGGCGCTGTTAATCTTCCCCGGAGGCAAGGCGACAGGATACGTCGACCCAGTAGAGGCGGCCCCTACTATCGCCTTCATCCAACAACAGCTGGCTGCCTCATTAACTGATCAAGACCAGGATATCTCCACAGATGTCGCGACTTTAGATATTAATGTGGAACCTATGGTAGGTGTAGACGACCTGTTGGTCGAGGTAAGTAGGGTGGACACCCAAGGGTCACCCTTGGGTGTGACTGTTTCTTCTACTCCTGCAACCTCTCCATCCTTCCAAGGGTTTACAGGTGATGAATTATATACTCCTCCTGACGCTTCGGTTAGACCTAAGGTCAAGGGTCAAGCAGTGAAATCCTTGTCTAAGACGTCGTCGTCGTCTAAGAAGTCGACTTCGGCGTCATCCTCCTCACGTAAGTCTCCGGCTGCGAATCCCGGAGCAGACAAGTCTAAAACTTCTAGCTCCGGCTCTAAGTCCTCGAGGAGTAAATCCTCCAGAGAGAGATCTCGCACCCCGGCAGAGTCACCAGTTCCGCTACCCTTGGTTCCGATTCAGAGCCACCCTCCACCTCGCGCAAGCTCCGGCCTTGGACTCCAATGCTGGCCTGTTGCAACAGGTGGGCGACCTGGTTGGGTCCCTAAAGAGTAGCATGGAGCAAATGATCTCTCGTCTGTCGGATAGGATTACTTCCCAGGACTCCATTATAGCCGGACTGAGAGAAGTCCCTCTAGCCTCTCCTTCACTTTCCAATACGAGTGGAACTCAGCTTCCTCCGTATGACTCGCTACCTCCGTTCTCGATGAACAATCCATGGAGAGTAGCGTCATACGCCCCCTTCCAAGACGGTCTCATTTCCATACCGGAATTTCGGAACTCGAAGGATAGAGGACTTCGAGTTCCTTCCGGTAGACCTCCAGCCTCCGTTCATAGGCTACGCAAGGCTTACAGCTTCAGCCATGGTTCGGGATGATAGGGTGCCTAAGGAGACAGTCCTCTATTCACGAGACCAGGCTCAGAGAGAATGGCTCAGATGTTTAGAGACATGGATTGTTCCAATACCAGGATACAACCTTTCAAGAGTCCCTTTACCATTTTCACAATGGATGAGAGTACCCCGCTCCCGTTCCTGACAAAGATCGCGAGGTCTACCATCCCAGCGGCCCAGAAGGGGGACCCCATGCCTCAATTGAAGGAAGCAGATCCCACATCTCCGTTGCTCCCCTCAGCCGGAGAATTGTGGGAGGACTTGCCAAACACCTTCTCAGCTGGCAAACTCAAACCGGACTGTGCTATGGAGCAGTTTGGTGAAAAGCTACCCAGGCTCCCAGATAGCCTTATTCAGGCTGAATTTGACGCAAAATCGCGACTAGCCAGATCAATTAACTCTATGGCTATGTCCGAGGTAGCAACCATAGCTTATGGCTCAGAACCGCTTTTTAAGCTCATGACCAAAGCACTGACTCAAACGGTACAGTCGGATATGTTTGAGTTTGCCACTGCTAGAACGAATTGTCGGAAGCATGTCCTACAAGAGGCAACCATTCGACATGAAACCGAATAGGTTGCTCTCGTCTAACATCTGGGGAGCAGATCTCTTCCCAGAAGCTATGGTGAAGGAAGTTCAGTCAGAGGCTACGAGGCTGAACCAGAGCCTTAAGGGGAACCGTTAGGGCCTTACAGCTAAGAGGAGACAAGACCTAACACCTAAAGGTAGGGTCGGGGGAAACCTAGGCGCTTCCATCCTTACCAGAAGAAGCAGTCACGCTTTCCTCAGCAAGTTCCAGCGTGCCCTTAGTGCAAACAGCCCAACCTTCCACCTCTAAGGCTCAATCACAGCCAATTTATGTGATATCCCCTCAACCTCAGCCCTCCACCTCTTACGCCATCTCTCCAGCTTACAATCAAGCCTTCGAGAGTCAAGCTTCACAGAAGTATGACCGCTCGGGTAAGGGAGGCAGAGGTAAGCGTTCCTTTCGTGGGAGAGGATCGGGAGGCCCCTTTAACAGGGGAAAGCACTTCAGAGGAGGCCGAGGCGGTTACCAGAACCAATGAAGAACTTCAGGGGTGGAGGAGGCTGTTCCACTTTCGCCACCGGTGGAACTTCAGCGAATGGGCTCAGAGCATAGTGTCAAAAGGCCTGGGTTGGAGCTGGTTGACGAACCCACCTCCATCCAGACCTTTCCGTCAACTTCCTTCCAAGGAATTGACAGAGTACGCAGAGGACCTCCTTCAGAAAGGAGCTATAGTGAGAGTCAAGAGATTAAAATTTCAAGGTCGCTTGTTCAGCGTGCCAAAGAAAGGCTCACAAAAAAAGAAGAGTAATCTTAGACTTGTCCCGCTTAAACTTAGCCATCCGCTGCGACAAGTTCAAGATGCTCACGATCTCACAGGTGCGGACCCTACTTCCCCGTGGGGCCGTCACCACCTCTATCGATCTTACAGACGCCTACTATCATATCCCTATTGCAAGACACTTCCGTCCATATCTGGGTTTCAAGATAGGAGACCAGACATTCTCCTTCAAGGTAGTTCCCTTCGGACTCAACGTGGCACCCAGGGTGTTCACGAAACTAGCGGAAGTGGTAGTGCAACAACTCAGATCACAAGGGATTATGGTAGTAGCGTATCTCGACGATTGGTTGATCTGGGCGCCAACAGTCGAGGAATGCAACAGAGCCACACTGAAAGTGATCAGTTCCTGGAATATCTAGGCTTCAAGATAAACAGGACCAAGTCAAGACTCACTCCAGAGTCAGGACTTTCAGTGGCTGGGCATTCAATGGAATCTATCCTCCCATACTCTGTCGATTCCATCAACCAAAAGGAAAGAAATAGCAAAGTCAGTCAAGCAATTTCTAAGTCACAAACTGGCGTCAAGGAGAGCTCAGGAGAGGATCCTGGGTTCTCTCCAGTTTGCATCAGTGACAAACGTCTTAATGAAAGCCAAACTGAAAGACCTAACCAGAATCTGGCGCTCACGAGCAAATGTCAGGTCCAGGGACAAACTATCCTCAGTTCCTCTGATTCTAAAGAATCGACTTCAGCCGTGGGCGAAAGTCAAGAATTTGTCAGTGTCAGTACCCCTTCAGTTCCCTCCACCAGGGATTACCATCCACACAGACGCGTCCTTAAGCGGTTGGGGAGGGTATTCCCCAGGTCCAAAAGGTTCAAGGAACTTGGTCACCTCAGTTCAGTCAGTTCCATATAAACGTACTGGAGGCAATGGCAGTGTTCTTGACTCTAAAAAGGTTGCGCCCACCAAAGTACTCCCACATAAAGCTAGTTCTGGACAGCGCAGTGTTAGTACATTGTATAAAACAGAGGAGGCTCCAAGTCACGTCATTTAAATCATGTGATGGTAGCCATTCTTCTCCCTGGCAGACAAGTTCAGTTGGCATCTCTCCTCCACTCACATAGCTGGAGTGAGAAACGTCATAGCAGACGCGTTTATCCCGATCAGTACCCCTAGAGTCGGAATGGTCTCTGGACAACAGTTCGTTCCAATGGATCCTTCAAAGAGTCCCAGGGCTACAGGTGGATCTCTTCGCACCCAAGCGATTCACAAGCTCCCCTGTTACGTAGCCCCCAACCTGGACCCTCTGGCCTATGCCACGGACGCCCTGTCTCTGGACTGGAACAACTGGAAGAAGATTTATGTCTTTCCTCCAGTGAATCTTCTCATGAAAGTGTTAAACAAACTCAGGACGTTCAAGGGTCAAGTGGCTCTAGTAGCCCCAGACTGGCCGAAGAGCAATTGGTATCCCCTAATTCTGGAGCTGGGCCTTCGTCCTCTTCGGATCCCCAATCCCAGGCTCTCCCAGTCAGTACAAACGAAGACTGTGTTCGCTTCCTCAGGGATTCTCAAAACCCTAACTTTATGGATTTCATGAAGTTTGCGGCAAAAAAGAGATGCGAATATTGACCCTCAGAATATTCTCTTGGAATCCGATAAAAGGGATTCAACTTTGAGACAGTATGATGCTGCTGTCAAAAAGTTAGCAATCTTCCTGAGAGAATCTGATATTAGAATCATGACAGTTAATTCAGCTATATCCTTTTTCAGATCCTTATTTGAAAAAGGTTTAGCAGCTAGCACGATTACGACAAACAAGTCAGCCTTGAAAAAGATATTTCAATTTGGGTTCAACATAGACTTGACGGATTCCTACTTCTCGTCTATTCCTAAGGCATGTGCTAGACTTAGACCTTCTGTAAGGCCTACGTCAGTTTCATGGTTCTTAAACGATGTTCTAAAACTGGCTTCAGAAACCGATAATGACACATGCTCGTTTATAATGCTCTTAAGGAAAACCCTGTTTTTATTAAGCTTAGCTTCAGGAGCAAGAATTTCAGAACTGTCGGCTTTATCCAGAGATCCGGATCATATTCAATTCCTTCCCACAGGGGAAGTACTACTTTCTCCGGAACGTAGCTTTTTAGCAAAGAATGAAGATCCTTTGATGAGGTGGGAACCTTGGAAGGTACTACCCCTTCCACAAGATGTATCTCTTTGCCCAGTTACAACCTTACGAGCCTTTCTGTCCAGGACCTCCTCATCCTCATCGGGTCCCCTCTTTAGGAGGGAAAAAGGTGGAACTTTATCCATTAAAGGCATCAGGCAACAAATCCGTACTTTATTAAGCAAGCCAATCCTGACTCTTTCCCGAAAGCACATGATGTCAGGGCAGTAGCCACCTCAATTAATTATTTCCAACACATGAACTTCGATGAGTTGAAAAAAGTATACCGGATGGAAATCGCCGACAGTGTTCAAACGCCATTACCTTAAGTCCTTGGAAGCTCTGAAATTTTCAGCAGTAGCAGCGGGAAACATAGTTTCCCCTGATTCTAGTTAATTTATAGTAGAAGATTCAGTCCTCCTTTCTACCTGCTTCACCCGGCAGTTCGTCTATTCCTACCGTGTTCATTTACATTCACCTGGTGTCTTAGCTGCTTTGATGATGATGTAGTGGGTGCCCCTTATTTTTGCTAGGGACACTCACAGATGATTATGGATTTTGATCTCATGGATGTTACCCCCTTATTTTTATGCTAGGGGATACATCTCAATTATGATGGTTACGGGTTTTGTATATTAAGTCATATGCATTCCTTACATATTATCATTGTTGTTTAATTTGTTCATTTTTTTAATTGCTGTTATATATTTTGATACATGCCTTTACACAGATACTATTTTGTTACATGTAAGCCAATTTACCTCTGTACATATGTAATTACCTTATGATAAGAAACATGTTTAGAATTAAGGGTAATTTAAGCATATTTCTATTTTGTATCACTGTGTATTTGTATCTTTTTAGCAATTATACTCTTTTTTATATTTATTTTTTATTTGATTTGACCTATTCTGTTTTATTTTATTTCTTTTGTTACAATCTTGTGCTATTTCTCTGGTACGATTTCGCGCAGCGACACGAGCTGAGCCCAGAAAAGGGATTTTGACGTAAGGAAAAATCTATTTCTGGGCGATTGGCTCGTGTCGCCAGCGAAATCCCACCCTACCCATCCCTTCGCCCAAGATTGTCTGCTAACTTCAGGATGGCCACTAGAGGCGCAGCAGTCGGCAGCATGGGATGGAGTAGTAGTAGTACGAGCTGCTCACTCTGTGGGTCGGCTCTCCTCATGGAGGGTTTTTGTTGTGGGAGATTTCTATTGGTATTTGGCTCGTGGTAGTGGTCTCACTCGCCTAGTGTTCATACCGACACCCTCTTGGAGGGTGAGCGAGTCAGTTATACTGACCTTTTTCTTTATTTTATTTATTCTCTGGTATGTGTTAGTACATTTACCCTAGAAATAATAGATTAAAGGATATTTTGCTGGCGACACGAGCCAATCGCCCAGAAATAGATTTTTCCTTACGTCAAAATCCCTTTTTTGGTCAGCGCTTCCACTGTCAAGCGGCCTACTATCTTGTCGAATTTTGAAGGAATGGAAAAGTTGGGAAGAAATTTTGTCATTGCATTAGGCTGCTTACAGCACATATAGAAAGGGGTGGAGCTTGGACACTGACCAGGAGAGAGCGCTCAGTCACTTGCTTGGAGGTTTAATAAGTGGCTGTATATATTTTTTGGTCAGCGCTCCCACTGCAATTTTTGCCTAATATGAATCACTTTGTGTGTGACCTGAATATGGGCCAAGACAGTTATTTGGGTCAACAGATAATAGCAGAGATATGTCATTGAAGCAATCTGGCCTTAAAACAAAGCAGATATCGGATCAGCTGGTTGTGAGAAGGCATTCAGTTTGGTGCTGGGTTTGCCAGATTTAATGAGTGGCAACCATGAGATTCCATCTTGGAAGAAGTGCCCTGGTATGTCTAAGAAGACTTCTAATCAAAGTTTGTCTGTTCTCAAGCGTCAATTAGAAAGTAATTGACGCTTGAAAAGTCAAACTTTGATCAGAGGTCTTCTTAGGCATACCAGGGTGCTTTTTCTGAGATAGAATCTCATGGTTACCACCTTCATTGAATCTGGCAACCCAGCGTCGAATTGAATGCCTCCTCACACCCAGGTCATCCAATATCTGGTTCATTTTAAGGCCAGATTGCTTTTATGCACATATTTTTGCTATTATCTGTTAACTCAAATAACTGTCTTGGCCCATATTAAGGTCATGGGGCAACAAAGTGATACGTAGTAGGCAAAAATTGCAGTGGGAGCGCTGACCAAAAAATAAATACAGCCACTTATTAAACATCCAAGCAAGTGACTGAGTGCTCTCTCCTTGTCAGTGTCCAAGCTCCACCCCCTTCTATATGTGCTGTAAGCAGCCTAATGCACTGACAAAATTTCTTCCCAACTTATCTGTTCCCTCAAAATAAGACAAGATATTAACCCTTAAACGCCGAAGCGGTAAAAAAAAAATTGTCTCCCGTGTGCCGGAGGTGTTTCGGAGTGAGCATGGAAGCGGAAAAAATATTTTTTTCAAAAAAACACAGCACGCTTAGTTTTCAAGATTAAGAGTTCATTTTTGGCTCCTTTTTTTGTCATTGGCTGAAGTTTAGTATGCAACCATCAGAAATGAAAAAATTATCATTATCATATATAAATAATGCGATATATGATAGCGCAAAAACGAAACTTCATATATAATTATATTTAAATCGCGCTGTGTGCAAAACAGTTAAAGGTAACAAGTTACTTTTTTTCCGTTGTAATGTACACTGAATTGCGATCATTTTGGTATATAACACATTGTAAAACGATAAAAGCAACACAGAGAAAATATTATCACAAAATGATGCATGAATTCGTAACGCGCGGACGTAAAAAAATATATTTTTTTAAATTCACCATAAATCTAAATATTGTTATAGAGACTTCGAATTTGTTTCAAGATGAAGGTAAATGATTGAATATTACTAAAATATAAGATTTTTAGCTTACAATTGCGTTTTTCGACCATTTCGGTAGAGTCAAAGTTGGCCGAATGTGGTTTTTTTCTATTTATCGTGATTTATATGCAAATATTTCAAAAATGAGAAAAGCTACAACCTTCAATTATTTTTCGTTGTATTCTACATGAAATTGCGCACATTTTCATATGTAAAACTTTATGTAACGGCTAATTTAAAATGGTGCAAACATTACCACAATCGCACGTACGATTTTTTCGGAAGAGTTACCGCGCGGACGTAAGGAAAATATTTTTTTCATAAATTCACCATAAATCGAAATATTTTGCTAGAGACTTCCAATTTGTTACAAAATGAAGGTAAATGATTGAATATTACTAAAATATAAAAGTTTTAGCTTACAATTGCGTTTTTTGACCATTTCGGTAGAGTCAAAGTTGACCTAAGGTTGAAAATTTGTCACTTATCATTTTTTATATGAAAATATTTCAAAACTGATAAAAGCTACAACCATGGGTTGTTTTTAGTTGTATTGTGCATGAAATTGCGCTCATTTCCATATATAAAACTTTAAGTAACGGCTAATTTTAAAATGGTGCAAACAGTACCACAATCGCATGTATGATTTTTTTCGGAAGAGTTACCGCGCGGACGTAAGGAAAAAGTTTTTTCATAAATTCACCATAAATCGAAATATTGTGCTAGAGACTTCCAATTTGTTGCAAAATTAAGGTAAATAGTTGAATGTTACTAAAATATAAGCGTTTTAGCTTACAATTGCGTTTTTCGACCATTTCGGTAGAGTCAAAGTTGACCGAAGGTTGAAATTTTGGCACTTATCGTTATTTATATGGAAATATTTCAAAACTGATAAAAGCTACAATCATGAGTATTTTTTTGTTGTATTTTAAATGAAATTGCGCACATTTTCATATATATAATACTTCATGTAACGGATAATTTAAAACGGTGCAAAAATTATGTCAAAGTGACGAAATAATTTTTGAGATGTGCCACTGATACTTTTTAGTGCGATAAGAAAGAAATTCGCGCTTGCGCGCCTGCGTAACGATTGTAAACAAAACTTTTTTTGAGTCGACGTATGGTACGTCCATTCGGCATACGAGAGACATTTTGACTCGACGTTTAATACGTCCATTCAGCGTTTAAGGGTTAAGCCACTTGATGCTAAGTGGCCTAATATCTTGTCGAGTACTGTATATGGTTATGATTTTCCATTATTTGTCAAAAAATGTGATGACACAACAGTGCATCTATAATTTTCCTTTTTTTAAGATTTTAATAAAAAAGGAAACAACAATGTACTTATTTATAATTTTCCATTCTTTTTGTTTCAAAAGGTAATGACATGACTATATATGTAGGATTTTCCTTTACTTTTTATTGGGATGCACCGATACCAAATTTTTGGCCAATACTAATACCAACTTTTAAAGCTGATGCCGATACCAATACCTGTTCCCTCCATAGCACTGTTATTTAGGGGAATATATATTTTCATACAATCAACTTACCTGTCAGATATATACATAGCTAAGACTCCGTCGTCCCCGACAGAAATTCAAATTTCGCGCCACTCGCTACAGGTAGGTCAGGTGATCTACCGGCCTGCCCTGGGCGGCAGGACTAGGAACCATCCCCGTTTTCTATCATATTTTCTCTGTCGCCGGTGGTATCACATTGTTGTTATTACCTCCTGACTTAGATTCATTTTTCAACCTTTGATCAACGTTTTTCGGCTTTTTGGTGACGTATTTGGATCGTGTTTTGGCATTCGCTACTGTGGACTGTTTTTGGAATAACTCTTTTGGATTTTTCTCAGTATGTCTGATTCTACTGTGAGTGTGAGAATGTGTGTGAATGTAGGCTGCAGGGTGAGGATACCGAAAGCTTCGGTTGATCCTCACACTGTATGCCGTAAATGTAGGGGGGTTCAGTGTTCTGCTATTAACACTTGTAAGGAATGCGAGGGTTTGAATGCAGAAGAGTGGGAAGACTTTGACTTCTTATTTGAAGAAGTTAGAGAGGGATAGAGTTAGACGATGAAAGGTGTGAGTTCAAGGCCTATTGAGCCTTTCACGGTTAATTCTAACCCTACTGATGTAGATTCTCCCTATAGATCTCATTCTCAGAGTGTTTTTTCGGATTCGGCATCGGAAATCGCCAATCTGAAAGCGACTATTAGAGACATGAAGTCCAAGATGGCTGACTCGAAAGGTAAGGCTAGTGATAGTGAACATTTTAGTGAAGTGAGTTCTATCAGTGTTGTGGAGGGGGCGTTTGATCGTCCCTGCGGCGCTCCCAGGCCTAGACCTCTTCCAAGCTCACATGCCCAGAGGAGAAGGAAAGTCGAAAGCCTTAAGGGGGTCGTGGGGAATCCCCAACGGTCAGACGTCCCTTCAGCTAGCTCTGCTTCATGGCAGCCAGCTCAAGGGCGCTATAGGAAAAGCGTCCTTCGCGAGTGTTTCTCGTCCTCTCCCTCTCCCTCACCTAAACGAGGGTGGAAGGAGTCGAACTTATCGAGACCGCTGAAGCGTCATATGAAGCAAGACATTGATTCGAGCCCAGAGCGATTCTCGGATGACGACCCGTCTGCTAGTAAGAAAGCGAAGGTGGCGTCAGCGTCACCTGACGCTTACGAGGAAGTACCCCATCAGGCTTCTTCCCCGAGTGATGACGAGAGACGTCATGCACTAGACGTGGGAGAAGCGTCAAGAAAGATCATTATGGCGGTTCAGGAACAACTGTCATCTCTTGTGGGAGTTTTAGCGCCCCGTCGGAAGGACGTGACGCTTCCAATTAAGAAGTCTCGTCCTCTCTCACCTGCTCGAAGAACGGGGGCTGACGAGAGTGTTGTAAGACAAGAGAAACGAAAGACGTCTTTTAGAAGTGAAGCGTCATTTCAAGCGGATCTTAGACGTGACGCTCCGTCCAAGATTGTGACGCCGAGTAGGAAGCCCTTAGAGAGCGAAGCGTCTTCCAGACGCGAAGCGTCATCAAGACGTCAACAAGAGACGTCATACATGACGCTCGGAGAGCGGGAAGCGTCATACAAGACGTCTTCTAAAGCGCAAGAGAAGCCGCAGGTTGTGACGCCTTCCAAGTCGATCAAAACGGGAAAAAGGAAAGACTTTCATTCCCTTAGCCCCTCTCCTATCAGGAGTTTGTCTCCTCCAGAAGAGGAAAGTTCAGAAAGGAGAACGGAAACTCAGATTTATCCCGAGTTGGAGGAAAACTCGGATGATGACGATCATGGAAGAGAGGGCTTGTCCAACTATAAGGTGTTGACTACCCTGCTTCTGGAGGAATACGGAGACGAGTTGACTCCGGCTGCTCCTCCTTCTCCGCGCTCGCTCTTTTCGAGTGCGAAGGCGAAGAAGCCCTCGTCTTTTCTGAAGATGAAGCCCACCATCTCGATGAAGCGGGCTTTACACGCCTTAGATTCCTGGATGAAGTCGAAGAAAGACTTAGTCAGGACAGTATTTTGCATGCCTCCAGCAAGGTTAGCTGGGAAAAGAGGCATATGGTACAAGACGGGGGAGAATATGGGTATCGCTCTCCCTTCTACAACAGAGGCAGATTTTTCGACGTTAGTTGACGCTTCAAGGCGTCCAAGTCTCAATTCTGCTCGAATTACATGGAGTATTTCAGAACTGGATCATCTCCTCAAGGGACTCTTCCATGTATTGGAAGTCTTCAACTTCTTGGATTGGTCCCTTGGGGTGATGTCCAAGAAAGCTCATGATTCAGAGGGAATCGAACCTGAAGACCTGTTATGCATTTTGTCTTGCATCGACAAAGCGGTACAGGATGGATCTTTTGAAGTCTCTTCATTATTTGGAGCAGGTCTTTTGAAGAAAAGGACGGTGTATGGCGCCTTCTTAACAAAGGCAGTCTCGCATGCTCAGAGGGCAGCTCTACTGTATGCACCTCTGTCTTGACTATTTTGTTCCCTTCCTCAGTTAGTAAAGGACGTGGCTCACTCTTTTAACTGAGAAGGCGACGCAGGATCTTCTGACGCAGTCGGCTAGGAAGAAGAAACCTGCTTTAGTTTCTGACAAGAAAGAACCTAGCTCTTCTATGCAGCCCTTTCGAGGTGGTCCGATCTCCAGACCTCCCGCAAGAAGGAAGGCTCCAGAGAAGAGAGGTAGGTCCGCCTTTCGTCCCGCCCTTTAAAAAGGGAAAATGAAACATTTCTCCTCCAAGCACCAGTAGGTGCCAGGCGCCTGGGATTCGTGGAGGCCTGGACACTGATAGACGCAGACGCGTCTTCATTGAATATCATAAGGAAGGGATATCGTATCCCTTTCCTGAAATACTCCGCCCCGCAACGTCAATACCAAGGGAACTATCAGCCAAGTACAAGGACCCTGTGCTGAGGGATACTCTTCGATCGATGGTGGAACAAATGTGGGACAAGAGTGCAATAGAACTAGTACTGGATCAAAACTCCCCGGGGTTTTTACAATCGCCTTTTTCTAGTGGCGAAAGCCTCGGGAGGCTGGAGACCAGTACTAGACGTCAGCTCTCTGAACAAATTTGTTCAGAAGGAGAAGTTCTCCATGGAGACTTCTGCTTCAGTCCTAGCGTCATTACGACAAGGAGATTGGATGGTGTCTCTAGATCTCCAGGACGCCTACTTTCACGTCCCGATCCACCCTTCGTCGAAGAAGTACCTCCGTTTCATGACGGGGGGAAGGATCTTTCAGTTCAGAGCCTTGTGTTTCGGCCTGTCCACAGCTCCTCAGGTCTTCACAAGCCTGATGAGGAATGTGGCGAGATTTCTTCATCTCAAAGGAGTGAATGTCTCTATGTATCTAGACGACTGGCTCATCAGGGCCAGATCGGAGAGACAGTGCTTGGAGGACCTAAAGTTAACTCTGGATTTGACCAAGGCGTTGGGATTGCTTGTGAACCTCGAGAAGTCTCAGCTGACCCCCAGACAAGACCTAGTCTATCTGGGGATTCGGATGGATTCTCGGGGTTTTCGAGTTTTTCCTTCGCAAGAGAGAACCGCAAAAGGTTTGAGGATAATCTCTCTCTTCTTAGAGAAGCAACAAACGTCAGCGAGGGAATGGTTGAGCCTTCTGGGGACGCTTTCCTCGCTGGAACAATTCTTCCCTCTAGGAAGACTTCATATCCGTCCACTTCAATTCTTCCTCAAGAAGTCTTGGAGCTGGAAAACCGGACAACTGTCGGACGTTTTTCCCATTCCAGTGGAGATAAAGGCACACCTACAGTGGTGGTTGCTACCTCTGGAAGAGAACAAAGGGATCTCTCTAAGAACACAGAACCCAGACCTAGTGTTGTTCTCCGACGCGTCGGAGACGGGTTGGGGAGCGACATTAGGCTCAGAGGAAGTGTCAGGCACCTGGGAACCAGCACAGGTGTCCTGGCACATAAACTGCAAAGAGCTCTTCGCCGTACACCTGGCCTTGAAGAGCCTAGAACCTCTGGTGAGAGACAAGGTAGTGCAGTAAACGTGGACAACACCACCGCACTTGCCTACATTCGGAAACAGGGAGGGACACACTCCTCGTTCCTTTACGAACTCACGAGAGACCTATTACTTTGGACGTCTCACAGGAACATCTCCCTGCTGACAAGGTTCGTACAGGGGAGTAAGGAATGTGAGGGCGGACAGGCTCAGCAGGAGGAACCAGGTCCTTCATACAGAATGGACTCTGCACGAGGAAGTGTGTCTCGATCTCTGGTCTCTGTGGGGAACTCCTCATGTGGATCTCTTCGCAACATACATTTCAAAAAGGCTCCCAGTGTTTTGCTCGGTCGTGGAAGATCCAAGAGCGATTATGGTAGACGCCTTCCTGCTAAACTGGTCTCGAGTGGACGTTTACGCTTTTCCCCCATTCAAAATCCTGGGGTTAGTAATGAAAAAGTTGTGGCGTCTAAAGAGACGAGGATGACATTAATAGCCCCCTTTTGGCCGGCCCAGGAATGGTTCACGGAGGTGGTAGAGTGGATCGTAGACTTTCCAAGATCCCTACCAGGAAGGACGGATCTTCTCAAACAACCACACTTCAAGAGGTACCATCAAAACCTCCCCGCTCTCGCTCTGACTGCCTTTCGACTATCGAAAGACTTGTCAGAGCGAGAGGCTTTTCTCGCGAAGTGGCAAGCGCGATCGCGAGAGCTCGCAGAACCTCCACTACGAAAGTATACCAGTCGAAGTGGGAGGTCTTTAGAAGGTGGTGTAGAGCCAAGAACGATTGTTCCTCCTCCTCTACCTCTATTAGCGGAAATTGCTGATTTCTTGCTATTCCTGAGAGTAAAATCTCATCTAGCCGTATCCACAATAAAGGGATACAGAAGTATGCTCTCGGCTGTATTCAGGAACAGAGGATTAGATCTGGCAAATAACAAAGATCTCCACGATCTCATAAGATCTTTTGAGACTTCAAAGTCTAAGGAACCAGTACCTCCGAACTGGAACTTGGACGTAGTCCTCAAATATCTGTCTTCGGATAGATTCGAGCCTCCGCATCTGGCATCATTTAGAGACATAACTAGAAAATGCCTATTCCTTTTATCATTAGCGACGGCAAAAAGAATTAGTGAGTTACAAGCTCTGCAGGATAAAGTAGGATTCAAGGGAGACTCGGCTATTTGCTCGTTTAAGACCCTGTTTTTAGCGAAAAACGAGAATCCCACGAATCCCTGGCCTAGGTCATTCGAAGTCAAAGGAATGTCGAGTCTCGAGGCAGAGAAGCGAGAGGTCTCTATGCCCTGTTAGAGCTCTGAAGTTCTATCTTCAGAGGAAGCGTCAGTTGGGAGGCTCTAGACAAGGTCTTTGGTGCGCGGTAAAAGACCCCACAAGACTGATGTCCAAGAATGCTCTAGCGTTCTTTGTAAGAAACGTCATTACGGACGCTCATAAGGTCTGTCCTGACGAACAATTACAACTACTGAGAGTAAAAGCTCATGAAGTAAGAGCGGTTGCGACGTCTCTCGCGTTTTATAAGAATATGTCGCTTAAAAACATTATAGATACGACATATTGGAGATGCAACTCAGTATTTGCATCTCATTACTTGAAAGACGTGCGTGTGACGTATGAGAAGTGCTTTTCTCTAGGTCCTATCGTATCGGCAGATACGATTCTGGGTACGGGAGCCGACACCAATCCTTAAATGTATATACTTTTCTTCTGTTTGGATATGGTCGAGTCTCTTCGAACAATGGAGGACTTAGGCTAGCACGGGCGGCCGTCTATGTTGTTCAGTAAGAGAATTCTTGTCATATCCAATTAGTTGAGTATAATTTTTTTTTGAAAATTATGTATGTGTGCGTAGTGGTTTTGAGTTACGGTTGTTGTGACGAGTTCGGGGATAACTCGTAACAATCTTTAGTTCTAACATATGGTTAGGATCAGGTGGTCGGGATTGGTTGTGTGCTCCTTCATAAGGTGTATTGTCATATAAGTGGATCAGCACCCATTGACAAAGTCCTTTTAGGCTCTGCCGAGTAAGTGGGTAAGACCCATCGGCAGACCCACAAGAACTCTTGGCCATAGATCATATATCTCGCTAAAGTTTCTTGAGGTGATGCAGACTACTGGGCAAACACCCACGAAGTCTACCACCTATCAGGTAGGAACCAAGGTTTTATTTATACCTACAACATATGTTGTTTACCTGTCTATTCCATATAGAAGCTGTCTCTTACCCTCCACCAAAGGGTGCCAATCAGCTATGTATATATCTGACAGGTAAGTTGATTGTATGAAAATGATATTGTTATGTTACAATAAAGTTTCATACATACTTACCTGGCAGATATATACAATTAAAGGCCCACCCAGCCTCCCCGCAGGAGACAGGTGGAAGAGAGAAAATATGATAGAAAACGGGGATGGTTCCTAGTCCTGCCGCCCAGGGCAGGCCGGTAGATCACCTGACCTACCTGTAGCGAGTGGCGCGAAATTTGAATTTCTGTCGGGGACGACGGAGTCTTAGCTATGTATATATCTGCCAGGTAAGTATGTATGAAACTTTATTGTAACATAACAATATCATTGTTACTAAAATCATTCTTCTTCTCTGGTGGTTCAAAAGTTGTAAGGTCATATAGTAGGGTTATATAAATAATTTCAAAGGCATGTTATATTGAAAAATAACAAAGTATAACTACGTATTAAGTATTTAACCCTTTTATTATCCGGATATGGTTTGGCCTACATTATGGCTACCATTAGAAGACTTTTAACAATTTAGATATGTAGTGCTTACCTGAATTCATGGGGTGACGAGTTATCTGAAATCACTAATAGTACATATATACTTTTATTCCAAGTTTTAATTCATATATTGGCTAGAAACAGTTAACAGACTCATCTACGTATTTAGATTATGAAAGGTCCTGGTAATGGAAGGGTTAATCCTTTGCCTCTTTACAACACATAAATTTGTTCTATTAAGTAATCCCAAGAAAAATGAGATACCGGTACATAAATAAAAATAAGATAAAAGATTAAGAAAGGACCTGAGTTTGTTTCTCAGGTATAGATCAACAAAACACTCAACTCAAAAATCCCTTTGCAAGTTCCAACTCATACTGGACTTGGACCATCTGAACTAAGTTAAAATTATAATTTTATTAAAGATAATATTCAATATCATTATCCTAGAAATGAAAAGAGGTACACAAAATTAATAGTATGCCAAATGCTATTTAATGGGCTTTGTTAATATATACATTTTAGGAAGCCTAGAAGGATTTCAAATTCCTATACTAATGACAAAAGTATCTGCTGGTATTGGCCAGAAATTCACCGATACCGATTCCGATACCACAAAAACTAGCAGATACCACCAATACCTATCTATACTTGGGCACATCCCTACTTTTCTGGATAATGATAATGATGTAACAAAATATGTAATTTTCTTTTCTTTTTGTTCATATAGATAGCCTAATTACATAGCAATGTAGGCCTACTGTATATAATTTTATTTTGTTTTATGACAATATATCAGTTTGAATTGACATTCTTTTCGTTTAAATAGCTAGAGATATATGTAACAGTCTTCTAATTTATCTCATTATCCTACATGCACTATACTACAATAATGCAGGGGTGTGGGAATGTTTATGGGAATCATACTTACTCAAATATAAATTAAATGATTCAAGAATAATTAATTACCTAAGGAGTAAACTAAGCAAATGTTCCCTCAACATTAAATATAAGCCTTTTCCAAAAATAAAACTATTACATACAGAAATCTGACTTCTAAGAAAGAAAAGGATAAAATAAGCTTTGAACGTACTGGAGTAATACATACGTAAAAGAAACAAATTGTTTGGGCCATTATTGGGTAATTTCAATGCAGACAGACTTGTAGTCATTTAAACTTTGTAAGGGTCCTTTTCTAAGAGTTAAATTTGAATGATTTTTTATTTGTATCATTTGTATAACCCATTATGAAAAGTAGCAAATTGCACAATTTACAGAAAATATTGACATAATTTAAATTTCTTTGCAGCTTATGGCATTTGGTACACTGTCATGTAAGAAGTAATGACCATCAACATTTTGGTTGATGACATTTAGTCTGCATACCACTTAATGAACAACCTGTATGACCCAGTTCCAGAATGCAGAGAAAGTAGAACAACATCTGTAATCAACATATCTTGACTGATTATCCAGTTTTCAACCTTCAAGTATCAAAAATAAATAATTGAAAGAAATTGTCAGAATTTTTAGGTTATCCATTTAGTACATAATTTAAAGTTTTTGCATATATACATATAAGGCAGTCCCCAGGTTATGACGGGGGTTCCGTTCTTGAGACGCGTCGTAAGCCAAAAATTGTTGTAAGCCAGAACATCATCAAAAACCCTAAGAAAACCTGACTTTTAATGCTTGGGGTGCATTGAAAAGTATGTAAACTGCATTCTTATTGCATTTTACATAAAAAAAACCTTCAAATATTGATTATTTAGTATTTTTGGTGCCATATTTCATCTGCCAGATCAGCATTGTAGGTGCCGTAACCCTGGAACATGCGTTGTAACCCTGGAAATAATTTCTGATGAATATAATTGAAAAGCGCCTTAACCTCGGAACTTCGTAAGCCAAACCTGTCGTAACTCGTGGACTGCCTGTATAGTTGAATAAGTTCAAATATATTCATTATGAACAAACCTTTAGGGCCTGTCATATGAAAGAAAGATAAAAATATTTTTATAATAAAATTAGATTTTGTATATATGTACTTACCCAGTAATTATAAAGCTAAGTGTTCTGTGTATAAACTCTTAGCTATATAATTACTGGGTAAGTCACATATACAAAAACATTAACTCAGTCTGGTTAAACCATTTATTCATACAATAGTAATAGTAATGATCTACCTTCCCAGTTCAGTCAGAGAGCTGCTTCACTGAATGATGCCACCACCTCCTCGGTAGACTTGAGACCATCATCTTACTGAGGAGCCACTGGCAGGTGGCTCCTCTTCTAATGTTTTTAACTTTAAATCCATTAAATTGAGGCAATGCTGTATCAGACTTACTTCTTAAATCTAAAAAAATAAAAATCCTGACTGCAGTTATTTCAGCAAAAGGGGAAGTTACACAAGGTGTTCTTGCCTTTTCTTTGGCCTTTAAACATATGCATTTGAAACTTGCTGTCCTTGAGCATGGATATTAAGATGGTATTTTTACTTCACCAAAATCTTTTTAGGAGATGTAATTGATGAAACAATTGGGTGTATTTCTTTGGGTCTGATTGTTGTACTAGGTCCTTTATCACTTTAGTATATGAATTGAACATATGTTCTCCTTCAAACATCTCATTTTGGCGTTCATTGGCCATATCTCTCGAGCCTTCATGCAAGGCATGGTTTTTTGGTGTACTTATTAATGCTGTAAGCTTCTGATGAGTGCACAACCTCATTTTCTTGAAATTAAATAACCAAATACACCTCATGCTCTACATTCCAGTGCTTTACACTGATAGCCTTCCTAAGGACTGAATTCTGATTTTTAAAAATTTTAAGTTTTTCTCTCTCTTCACTCACATTGATTCACCTGAACATCCATTATTAGTAGAGTTAAGTGCCCGCATTCTAGGTGATGATTTCTTGGCAAAAGAGAGGCAGAGAGAGAAGTGAGTATCATCTGCAGGTTTGAACATGCCCTGGTGTGACAGGGTAGATCCTAACAATGAAAATAAGGCAATACAAGATTTGTAGGTTTGTATTAAACAAATGTTTGAATTATTAAAAAGCCAAATCTTTTCAATAATTAGTATTTTTCCTAAGTATTCAAAGACTACACCTCTCAAAAATGGAGTATCATGTACATGTATTTGACTGGCTGTGTAGTACTGAGTAAACAAAGGTGATACATCGATGGGGAGAGGGGATGCCCATTCTCACCCAACCAATGCTACAATTTTCTTCCAGCCTGTATTTGGTATGAAAAACTGAAGGTAATAAATGAAGTAGGGTGGTGGAGATTTACCCCCAGTATGAAAGACCATGGTTTATATACCTAGGAAAAATACAAATTATACTTTAAAAAGTTCAAATATAGAGACAAACTGCTCAGGAAAGAGGTAGTACCCATGGGTAGGGCTGAGCACCTTTGTGGGTAGAATGGAGTGCCACTGTGTAGAGTACGTGTAATGGCACCAATACTGCCCCACTGTCTTCCCTCAATCCTCACTCTACCTTTTAATGTCCGGAATCCCATTGGACTAATCCCAAAGAACTCGATCCCTCCCTCCATGGAGGTTCAGAACCATCAGTCAACAGCCTTTGTTATAAAAAGGTTATACTGCACCCACCCTTGTGTGATAGAAGGGGATTTGTGGGGCTGCATTGTAGACTAGTATAGCAGGGAAGGGCTTTTAGTACCACTTGCCTGTAGTCATTCAGGTGCAGCATGTGCTTTAGCATGAATGTTCATGTGTATGGAGTCTTGGGAGTGAGAAAAGTTCTGTAACTCAAACCACTTCTTTCCACTGAAGCCATGCACACGTTAGTCAACACACTTGAATGACCCATGGGATACCTAGTCTGTCCCTGGTATTTATGTTACTTGTTCAGCTGCCACTACAGGCCCCAATGAAAAGGTATTCAAGGACTTGTGGGCAACATCCCTCAAGTAGAATAAGGTGAAGGTAGATAGCCTGTGCCACACTGCCAGCCTTCATTATCTGTTTGGGAGGTGAGAGAAGGGCACAATGCCCTAATGTCATGAGCCCTTAGGTGGGTTGAGGGGTTCTTCACACTATCTGGGTACGCATAGGCTTAGGAGATTACCTACCAAAGCCAGAAGGAGATGAAGTTTATGGATACCATCTCCTTATTATGTCCTGTACTGGTAAGAAAAGTTGCTTGAACTTTGGTCTGAGGCCCTGTCTTTTTCATGTAAATTTGTCTTTTTCATGTAACTTTTAAGGGTGCAAACCGGGCACAGCAACATCTCATCTGGCTTTCCAATAACAAACTCCTGAACCTTAGGTCCAGATCTGAGAATTTTCTGGGAAAAAGAAGAGTGAGACAGAGCACCCTTCTGAGGACTTGACAAGTGCCATAAAATCAGCGATTTACGGCATCATTATGGGCGGAGTTTTGGTTACTGGCGCCATAAGGTGTCGATAATAGAGTTATGGCGCCGTAACATACCTAACAGGCACCATTAACCGAAACTCAGTACCATAAATTGCAGAGTTTCGGTTGATGGCAGCTGTCACTCATCAGCACCCTCCCAAGAACGGAGCCCCCTGGGGACTGCCTGTATATAAATGAGCCATCTCCAACGTGAAAGTGTTTGTGTCATGTAGCTGTTCAGTGCCAAGAGGTCTATGACAGACCTCCACCTCTGCCCACAGAGCCCTGGACTAGATTGAGTTGGCAATATATGTTGGGAATGGGAATGGGTCAACTTTTGGGGGAGGTGCTCCTTGAATGGGAGTCTGTATTTGTTCTTCAAGACCAATACTACCCACTGCACCACTTTGTTTTGCTTCCATAGAATCTAATGATTTAAGAGGCATCCCCCACCTGTGGCAGTGGAGGAAAAGTGAGGCAAATCTTAACAGAGCCCTTTTTTCTTGCCTCTACCTCCTCTTTAAGGTTGACTAGGGTAGGAGGTGCCCAAGCCCCTTGCAGAGGTAAATGGACCAGGGTCCTGTCTTGGCTTTATCTGTGGGGCCTTTTGTTGTGTATATGGGAGATTTCAAGATTGAACCATTCCTGGGTGAGAGCTCACTCTCAAATGTTTGGACAAGAGGGAAAAGAACAAGTCCCTCCTCCGAAGTATAATGTTGGCCTAAAGGTTGATGGTCTGATAGGTGAGGGACTTCCCACCAAACACCATTAGTCTCCTTGCCCTTAACGTAAGAGTTTGGGAGCAACCCCTTCCTCACTATAGTGGTCACATTGCCCTGTGACATGGAGCACAGACATCATTACATAAAGTCTGTTATGTTCAACTACATGAAATTGAAATTGAGGCCTTTTTGACCCAATTTCTCTAATGGGAAATTGTTCATCAGCTGGCACAGTGCCAAATCAAGGTGGAGGGGCAAGTAGTCTGCATCCTTAGAAGCATTATCATTCCATGTGGATACAAGGGAACCAGTTGATCCAGAGATCAACAAGTTCTCATTTGCAAAAATGCTACAAAGCAGCTGACCAAGGTAGCCTTACCAATGGTCTTTCTTCCATAGCTGAAACCATTAAAGGCAGTCCTTGGTTATCGGCGATGAGGTTTTATGGTGCTTGTCTAGTGACAATGATAACTGGGTTTTTGGTGCCGATCCCTGCTTATTGGCACTGATTTCCCAATTATTGGCGCTATTATCACAGATTTTTTATTATTGTCACACCTCTGATAACCGGGATTGCCTGTAACCACTCTGAGAGGTCACTGGTAAGTAAAGCAAAAGCATCTGCCTTCCCGAGATTATTAAGCTCAGGATTGAGTGATATGACTCTTGGAACCATTGCTCTAAGTTCAATGATAGGGTTTCAGAAAGAGCAGGGCCTTTTGAAGTCTTGTTGCCTACTGGATCATGCTGGCGGGAGATTCCTCCTGTTGCAGAAAAAATCATATAATCTCAGATTTCTGCTCCCACTCCTGTTCTTGCCTGGATGTGGAAGATCACTGGCTCTGCATCCAGGGGATTCCTGACATTGGTTCCAGGAGAAGGTTGAAGTGGGATCAGGGGGAAGGAACATCCTGATGTGGCAGTTCTCAATTGTGGAACAAGGATCTTGTCCAAGAGGGGGTGCAGGAACAGATCTCTCCCAAGAGAGGGTTCTGTCTCTGTCCTCTGGGAGAGGAGCAAAACTGCCTTATCTTGAACGGGGAATAACATAACCTAACCCAACCACAGGAGCTTGCAAGGTAGTATATAATGAGACTCCCTCCACTACAGTCTGTGGACTGAGAGTGATGATAAGGAGAGATCAGCTTCTTCAGAAATGTGAATGGATTTGCTCCACTAACTTGGAGAAAAGCAGTGATAGTGAGGCAAGTTCTCTTAATATCAGCAGCCAGGGTCTGACAAGTTGGATGAGGACAAGGAGGATGGAGTTGGAAAAAGAGTACAGGTAGTTGTTGACTTACGACCGCAATTGGTTACGACCAACCGGTCGAAAATCGATTTGGACATAAGGCGGCCCAGGTTAATTTACCGTAAGAATATTATACTAGCCTAGCCTACACTAGGGTAATCAGTACCATCTTTACATATAGGGTAGCCTAGCCTACACTACACAGCATACTTTACATATACGGTAGCCTAGCCTACACTACACAGCATACTTTATACATATATGTATGGCATAGTAATTATTAATTTCAACTAATGCTCTAGGTTCAATGCACATTGGCTTATGATAATTCAGCACAAAGAGAAATTGAATAACATTTAACGAGTTACCCTCACATATATGATGATGATGTTATCATGGTACGAATACAATAGTCTAGCCTACAGTATACTGTAAAGTGTTCCCCCCGTATTCGCGGGGGATGCGTACCAGACCCCCCGTGAATAGTTAGAATCCGCGAATGTTTGGAACCCCTATAAAAGCGCTAAAAACAGCCTATTTTGTTAGTTAAAACTTAAGAAAAACCCCTAAAAATGTTCATACTTGGTTTTTTTAATAGTTTTATCACAAAAAGTGCATTTTATGATGAAATTGATCACAAAAACCAGGAATTTGTGGATATTTCTCATAGAAAAATACCGCGAATGCGCGAATTTTCTGCGAATAATGCGGGGAAACGTTCCCGAGAGAAATCTGCGAATCCGGAGAACGCGAATACGGGGGTCCACTGTACTACATATACAACATAATTCAGTAATTTATTAATATGCAAATTTGGAGATTCAATGCATTTTGACTATGACATATCAGTATATAAAAAAAAAATTGAATGCAAAACGAGGATCAGATTCAGACCGACATCGGCATACCTAAATGAGCAATGCCAGGCTGCTGACGGCTACATATATTTATGAAATAAAAACACAATGAATACGTATCTTTACTGTGAATCTTTTAAAAAGTTGTGCATTACTGTATCCAATAATATTGTGTGTATTCTCATATTATTGTATCATAAAATACTAACACAGCAGTCAATGTTTTGGTTTGGAAATCACCTGATGGCAAATACAAGTTTATTTCACTGTATTTCCCTCAATTTGGAGCGAATTGCCTTGCTTCTAGTTAGCGTAAAATTTCTAGATACTTTGTTTATGTGAGACACAGTAATTTGTGATTATAAGATGTGTTTTTAAGTCGAAATATGAATTTAATGTCTCATGATCTAAAGTATTTTTTTTTTAACAGATTCCGTTAAAGCCATGTTTATTGTTTTCAAATATGTGATTCCATTCGCTATTTTCACTTCATTTCATTGTACATAATACAAACTTTACCGTTACGTTACTTATCTTTCATCAGCATGAAAACAGCAGTGCAATGTGTTCTTTCAAGACCTGAAGTTTTGATTAAAATGATCTCTCAGTTTTATCTACGGATGTGTTTGATGGTGTAAGTTTACTGGAGTTATATCTATTGCTGATGCACGATAATAGTCATTAGTAGCTCTAAAAGTGAGCTGCATGTGTGGAGTGGCAAGAGATGGGAAAAAACTGTTGTAGGTTCAGCTGGACACCACTCTTAGTTGTGGGTGGTCATAGAGTCTATCAGTCGTAACTTGCATAGGTCGTAAGTCGACAACTATAATCGAACCAAAATGTTGTGGCGGATGACGAGAGGTGTCATCAGAATGTTTCATATTTGAATCTAAAAGTTTAGGTAATTTTCCCTTTAGACAAAGGATAAATCTCATCGGTATATTAGTAAAGCCGGATTAAGTTCTGTACTGGATGGTGCGAGACCTGTCCCTCCACCCACACTTTCGTTTCTTGCTTCTATTTTTTTTTCTTTTTCCTTTATTATAAATTATCATAGTTTACATACATCTGGAATACTGGTAGCTTAACGTGCCCAATCGTAAACTCTCGTCACATTGGTCAAGGGCTCATCCCAGTTTCTTCCGCTCTTTCCGTTCTAAAGCAGGAAGAACACGTTTGCAAGTACTTCCTTTACAGGGTGAGTTGAGTAAGTGACAATGTACACATACAAAATGCTGTTGTATGTAGACGAAGATGAATGACTAAACGAGTTTTATAGCTGTAAAAGGACAAGTTAAATCCTAATCATGCAAGCTGGAATGTCAATCCTTTAAAGACGTAGCTCCAGTACCTGATAAAATCTTTCAGTAAGATCAACTTGGCTTATAGGGAGTTTAAAGGCAGTCTTATTCTGGGAGAGGTAGTGCAATTAAAAGATTATAAAAGGTTATGTCTTTTCAAACCTCTACATCTGTATGCTGCAAAGGGTCAACCATACCTTGCCTTTGTGTTTCTTTGATAGACTATTGTTTTAGATGTAAAAGTATAGAGAAAGTCGTTTCAAGATTTTAAGATCACTAGGGTGGGGCCAGGAAAAGAATACAGCCCTGCCAGATCTATTTATCCTTTTAAATCTCAGCCACGAGGTTAATCCCTTGTTTATGACTTTAACTGAGATCTGTCATTTACTGTACTTTGTTTACTAAAGAAGAAAGAGAAAATTTTGGCTGTTCTTAATGATTTTCCTTTCTTTGTGTGTGTGTGGAAATAATAATCATAGATCTTGTAATAATGCCATAATTTCAATCCATCTGATTATTTCCATATTCCATTTTAGCACACACACAAAGGTTACTCGAGATCGTGTTTAGAAGAAATGAAAACAGAATTCGGGATAAATATGGAGCAAACACTCCATCTGTGTGCTTAATCCTCCTTTACCACTGATGTTTTAGGTTTAAGTAGGTCTGTTTCCTTAAGGGTAAAATGACCAAAATGTTCTTAACTGCAAATGTTATAGTCCGGGAAAAACCTTCTGTCACCTGCCACGACATTTTGGTTTGACAATAGCTGTAGCAACATTTCTTGGCAGTAACCTTCAAGCTCTCACAAGAGGTGCCAGGGGTTGGCAAAGAGGATGAGACAAATGGTATGGAGGTGAGCACGACCATCTTGGCCACCAGGGGTACCTCTTGGGGGAGAGATATAGTGAGGAGGGAGGGTGGAGAGGGTGAGATTGAACTGATGCTCACCTTGCTTCCCAGCCAAGGAGTCTATAAACATTGATAGAAGAGGCAAACTCAAAATGCTAAAGGAAGGTTATATATCTCTCAGCTGTTGTGGAGATTTTAGCAGTTTCACCTCTTCATCATCTGGTGAAGGTGCAGGTGGCATCACAAACTCCAAGTTGGTCTTCTCAAAAGGGGAAGCACTGGGAGAATAGGGAAGGGGGATGGTTGCAGCGTAGGAGAATGTTCTGTAAGGACGTGGCATAAGGTCTTTGCTAGAAGTGTCCCTATGCTTCCTCCACTTCCCATAACACATCATGACGGGAATGAAGAGTCCACTCTTTGCCCTTGCAAGAAACACTATGTGTGGATCTACTGCAATAGTTGACATAAAATGATTACAAGGTTTACCACAAACTACAAAAACAAAAAGGCATCGGTAAGGTAAGTATGCACTTAAGATGGATATATTACGAACAAAGCACAAGAATCACCAAAGGAATTAGCCAGTACTCATAAAAAGAGTGTACTACATAAGAAAAAATGTCTACACTAGGTTGTCGGCAGAAGGGCAACGGGTGGTGTCAGTTGGTAAGAATGGGCATCTCCTCTCCCCAATTTCCACCTTGGTACCATCCTTGTTTAGTTAGTACATGGCCAGTCCAGTGCATGTTCAGTGTTTGTATCCACATAACAACAGACAGTTTTGAGGTTTATTGAGATTTCAAATTTTTTAGGCTTACAGTATTGAGATTATTTCAAATTTTTTTTCTATTGGCAGGTACATTGGCCCTCTTCCTTGAGTGTGTTTCTTAAGCAGTGCAAAGAATTGTCACTTCACCAATGGATTAGCATTAACCAGCAAGAACATTTTGTAAGAGAGTTGCCCCAAGAACTTGAATTGCCCCCAGAGCTTTTTAAGGGGATGTCACCTAAAAAGAAACATGAAGTTAAAGCAATGGTTCAGTGCGTCAAAGAACTTTGTGATATAACAAACTCTTCAAGAATACTTGACATAGGTAGTGGTAAGGTAAGTATTTTTTTAATATTCTCATGTATCTGAATGAAGTATGTGCAGACAGAAGGTTATTAATAAAGAAGACTTCATGATTTCATATCAAATAAGAAAACCTCTTGATTACACAATACATATTTGACTGATTACACCATACTACATTTTAAATTTACCATATCTGGCCATCATATTTGACACATGCTAATCTCAGTAGTTTTGTGTAGATCAGTTTCCAGCAGGTATCATCATTTTAAACAAGTGTGTTTATGGTAGTTTGAGATTTCAATTTTTTTTTTTTTTTTTTTTTTTGTGAAGCTTGGCTCAAGTACAAAAGCTGTGGGGATGATAAAGAGTATGCCTAGCTAAAGAGCCCAAATTCCTTGCTTTAAATGTGGAAGACAAAGAAAAAATGAACATGGACATTATAAAATCTTATAGTTGCACAAAATCATCAGGAGTTATTTGACATTTATGGGACGTAGTTTAAAATTCACTGAAAGTTTACAACCCCTTCAAAACTATTTTAATGAATTGGAGAGCAAGAGTTGTTCCAAGCTTACCTGAAATGTATGAATATTCTAATACAAATACATAGCCTACCTGGTTGCAGTAGTGCCTTTACCATTCATTTGACTTAACATCTCATTGGTTTTGTATGTAGTTATTATCAGTGTCATCATCAGTTTTAGTTGTGGAGAATGGTGAATTATGATGGTCAGCATCTATTATAATTTAGGAGAAAGAAAAATTACTTTTTTCCCTCATTATATGACTTAGTGTGCTTTATTTTTTTATGAGAAAGAGGTCATATAGTTCTCATAGTAATGTACTGTATTTGTTCATGTAAAAATACAAACCAGACATTTTTATGGCTATACATTCAGCAGAAGCTGCTTAGATTATTGAAGCTTGGTAATCAGCAGTAGGTGAATGAGGGTGGTGGGAGAATTCTCACTCACTTGGTGAACATTGTCTAGTTTTTCTTCAAGCACTTTGCTGTATGGACATGCTGAAACTATGCAATTAAGGCTGTTGAAACTTTTTTTTACCTCAGTATTTTTTGGGTTTAAATGATTGATGATTTTGGCTTGTTTGTTGTTCTAGTTTTAATTGCTGTAAGAGTAATGATGCCAGATAATTCTTCTCCTAGAAAAAAAATCAGTATAGAGGTCCTTGGTTAGATAAAGCGTGTGCAAGATTCATGTCAACTGTGACTATTAACCTGAGAGCAGCTCACTGCTTCTCAGACCTCCTCTTTCTGTGCCTGCCTTAACACCTGCTGCCTGTACTGGAATGCAGTCCACCCATTCTTCTCTTGCTCAGCCCAAGCAATCAATTTACTCTCACCTTGGCAAGTGTGGTTGCTGGTGCAAACTGTGGGGGACGGGGGGCAATTGTGGGGCTTGCACATGAATTCAGTCATAATTGATATGCATTGCAAGAGTCCAGTCATGCTAGGTCACCAGTGTGTAATCATAATCATTCCCAATCGCCTTTGTATCCTTCTCACGAGAGGAACACAAACCTTAATTCTTTCAGTGTTGGTGCTGCTTTAGAAGAATGATGTGAAGAGTCCAACGAGTAAACTGGGTGTTACCCCAATTTACCTCACAAACTCTAAAGGATATGTCAATGTCTTGATTACCTTAGCAGACATTCTAAATAGTCAAATAAGCCAATCAATAGCAAAGCATAGTTCCAAAACAATATTTTATTGAGCATAAACAAAGCAAATTAATCAAAATTGTCCACCAGTCCTCTTATTGTAACAACAGAAACAAAACTGAGAACAATACATATGTACCAAGGTTCACCCTGAAATGGATGGGTCAGTAGAATATTTAACTAGACAGTCTAAATAAGGGATTTTGACGTAGGAAAAATCTATTTCTGGGCGAGGAAGCCGTGTCGCCCAGTGAAATGTGTCCTCTTTAGCACTATTTCTAGTAAAATATTGCTATGATACCAGAGAACTGCTAAATTGGACATGTCAGAAGTCTCTGACTCGCTCACCTAAATAAAAGGTGTCGGTATAGAACTGGGGCGAGTGTTTAAACACTACCACAGTAACCCTCCAATTAGCCTTTTCCTCATCAAAAGACCCTGAAAACGGGGAGCCGACCTATAGGTCACACCCAGCTACCCTGTTGAAGGGGACTGCGGCGTCATACTTATCGATAGCAAAGAAGCTTGGTGCACAGCAAGGGGGGGGAAAAAAGGAAAAAAGGGGGGGATTTCACTGGGCGACACGGCTTCCTCGCCCAGAAATAGATTTTTCCTACGTCAAAATCCCTTTCTTTTCTGGCTCAGCCGTGTCGCTCCGTGAAATTGTACCAGAGAAACACCAAGCTACTATCCTGAAAGGCAAAAATCATATTAATGAAATCAAAGGAAATAATAAAATAGTTTAGAATTGGAAAAAAATACAATTTATTTACAAAATATACTATATAGCCAAAACATGTGGCAACATTTGCAACAAGTCACATACATAATAAAATAATTACAGATAATTTGTATGTACGTAAAACTATACACGATTATACACTTATTCTAATAGCTAAGGCATTTGCTGAGGTAGGTAAAATGCTAATGAGGCTGGCATAATTGAAAAGATTCATATGACACAAGGACGGTACTATAATGATGTAGCAGTGGGAGACACTGGCCTCCCTGCAGCTATTGCATGATATTTAAGATCCTCTAAAGACTTAAGGTAGTGCTTTTTGAAAACCAAGGGTGACTTCCAACCAGTATACTTCTTCAGATCATCAAAGTCCATATATTTGAAGAAGTTAACAGAAGTTGCTATTGCCCGAATGTCATGCACCTTGGGGAATGACCCTGGGCTGGCTTTCTTGATAAAATATAAAATCTGCTGCCTAATGCCTTTTAGAGATAGTGTACCACCATCTTTTCTAATGAAAAGGGGGCCTTCGGAATAGGTAGACGTCCTAGATAAATAGTCCTTAAGAGTTTTAACAGGACATAACGATGGATCCTGCGGAAGCGGGCACAATCTTCCATGGAGACCACCTCATCAAGGGATCTTCATTCTTAGCTAGAAATTGCTTATTTGGCGAAAGCAACACGTCCCCCGAGGAAAGGAACTCAATATGCGCTTCATCTCTAGATAAAGATGACAGCTCTGATATTCTGGCACCTGAAGCTAGACTCAATAAGAACAGAGTTTTACGCAAAATGGTTTGGTAATCACATTTGAAGTTGTCTGTTTCCGAGGCTAACCTAAGAACATCATTAAGAAACCATGACACTGACGACGGTCTGTGAACGGGCCGTAGACGTGCACATGCCCTTGGGATAGAGGTGAAATAAGACTCGGTTAGATTGATACCAAACCCGAGAAGAAAAATCTTTTTCAGAGCTGACTTAGTGGTTGTAATTGTTGCAGCTGCCAAGCCTTGTTCAAACAAAGACCTGAAGAAGGTTATGGCCACGTTTTTCAAATGTCATTACTTTGATATTTGATTCTCTGAGGAACGAAGACAATTTCTTAACTGCTGAGTCATACTGGCGAAGCGTAGACTCTCTCTTGTCTGACTCCAAGAACAACATGTTCTGTGGATCAATGTCGCCTACTCTCTTACCTGCAAACTTCATGAAATCCATAAAGTTAGGGTTTTGTGAAGACCTAAGGAATCGAACACAGTCCTCGTTTGAACTTGTTGCGATAGTCTCAAGTCCGGGAGAGGGTGAGGGCGAAGACCTAGTTCCAGGAGAAGGGGAAACCAGTTGCTCTTGGGCCAGTGAGGGGCTATGAGAGCCACCTGGCCTTCGAAGGATCTCAACTTGTGCAGCACCTTCAGGAGAAGGTTCACTGGAGGGAATAAATAGATTTTCGACCACTGGTTCCAATCTATGCTCAGGGCGTCCGTAGCGTATGCCAGAGGGTCCAGATTGGGGGCTACATAACAAGGCAGCTTGTGGTTTGCCTCTGTGGCAAACAGATCTACTTCTAGACCTGGTACTCTTTGGCAAACCCTCTCGAAGGATTCTTGGTCTAGTGACCATTCTGATTCCAGAGGGACCGACCGAGACAGGGCGTCTGCCACTACATTGTGGACTCCTGCCAGGTGAGTAGCCGACAGATGCCAGGTGTTCTTGGCTGCTAGAGAAAAGATTGCTATCATCACGTGGTTCACATGACTTGACTTTGAACCACCTCTGTTTATACAGTGTACTACTACTGCACTGTCGAGGACCAACCTGATATGAGTCTTCTTTGGAGGACGGAGCTTTTTTAAAGTCAGAAACACTGCCATAGCTTCTAGAATGTTGATGTGAAGTGTTTTGGAAGTGAGGTGACCAAGTTCCCTGAACCTTCTCGTGCTGTGAATAATCCTCCCCAACCTGTCAGCGATGCGTCCGTATGCACCACTAGGGACGGGGGAGGAAACTGCAACGGTAACTCCTTGGCTAGGTTGGCGGCCTTTGTCCATGGGCGCAGGCGTTTTCTGAGAATCAGAGGTATCCGGGCGAACTTGTCCCGACACTTGGCATTTGCCTTCGAACGCCAAACTCGATTGATGTCCTTGAGCTTGGCTTTCAACAAAACGTCCGTGACTGAGGCAAACTGGAGCGAGCCTAGGATCCTCTCCTGATTCCTTCTCGAAGTCTCTTTGCACTTTAAGAATTGTCTTGTTGCCTTGGCAATCTCCTTTCTCTTTCCTGCTGGAATGGAAAGAGTGTGAGAATCCAAGTCCCAATGAATCCCTAGCCACTGAACTTGGACTCCGGAGTCAACCGGGACTTGGTCCTGTTGATCTTGAAACCCTAAATATTCCAGGAAAGACATGACCTTGTCCGTGGCTTTCATACATTTGCCTTTGTCCATCTCCCAGATTAGCCAATCGTCTAGGTACGCCACCACCAATATACCCTGGGATCTTAGCTCCTGCACCACTGTCTCCGCCAGTTTCGTGAAAACCCTTGGTGCTATATTCAGCCGAAGGGCATTACTTTGAAGGAGTAGGCTTCTTTCCCTAGTTTGAAGCCGAGGAATGGTCGGAAAGTGCCGAGCTATCGGGACATGATAGTAGGCGTCTGTAAGATCTATAGAGGTGGTGACGGCCCCACGGGGAAGTAAGGTCCGCACCTGAGAGATGGTCAGCATTTTGAACTTGTCGCAACGAATGTACAAGTTTAGACGGGACAAGTCTAGATCACCCTTCTTTTGTCGGTCCTTTCTTTGGGACGCTGAATAGACGACCCTGAAATTTCAAGTTCTTCGTCTTGGAGATTGCTCCCTTCTGAAGAAGGTCCTTGGAGTAATCCATCAATTCCTGCGTTTGTTCCTGATAGAAGGTGATGGGTGGAGGAGGACCTTTGATCCAACTCCAGCCTAGGCCTCTGGATACTATGCTTTTTTGCCCAACTGCTGAACCCCCAACGATGACGAAAGAGGTACAGCCTGCCTCCTACCTGAGAAACTTCATTGAGATGATGAAGGCCGGGATCCTCTGCCTGACCTTGCACCTCTAGTTCGCGCCCTTGGGCTCTGGCTCCTCCGCGCTGGCGAAAGGATCCTCTAGCCCTGCCACCCCTAGCAACTCTGGTAAAGGGGTGAAATGCCCGACTCTCATAGAACGGAGGGTTAATTAAAAAGCGGGCGACACTGAATACTGTGAGGAGGCCTGTTGGTTAGACGGCGGCGAAAGGAAGACAAATTGATGCTGTTGCTGAGGCTGAGCCTTAGAAGTCGAAGGCTGGGATACCTGTTGAATTGGAACAGCTTGTAGCACAGGATGCTGTTGCGGGACTTGGAAAGGTAGGAACTTCCTTTGCCTCTTCTTAGCCCTAAAACTGGAGGAAGAAGACTCTGATTTCCTTTTGAAAGGGATTCCCCAACGCAACCTGATGCTTTGGTTAAGACGTGATGCCTTGCTCTGAACCTCGGATACTGCTGAAGCTGGGAAGAGATCTGCACCCCAGATTGAGGAAGCTAGAAGCTTGTTGGGTTCGTGCCTTATTGTCGCCTCAGACAGAACATGCTTCCTGCAATTTCTCCTAGCAATCGCAAAGTCGTACAAGTCACATTGCATGCTTAAAAGTAACGACTTCGCAATGACCTTAAACAGCAGCTCCTGAGCGTACTCCCGAGCCGCCGTCTCTGTCATCACTAGGGAGTTAAGAGACCTTGCGAGACGTGTCTTAGCGTCAAATTCGGCTTGGATCAATGCGTCTGACAGCCTAGGAAGGCGTTCACTAAACAAGGTGATTGCACAATCTGGCTTCAGCTTGCCTACCGAGAACGTAGCTGGCAAATCCTCCCACAAATCCTCCCTACCTGGGAGTAGTAAAGATGTGGGATCTGTCTCCCTAAGCTGGGGCATGGGCTCTTCTCGAGTCACTGCCTGGAGTGTTAGTTCTGCTACCTTTGATGTAAAAGGTAAGGGGTTGCCGACATCAGTTGTAAACATGGTGAAAGGACTTTTAAAAGCTGTTATTCTAGTATTTGAGCAGTCCCACTCTTCTAGGCTCCGTACCCATGTTTGCTGAGCCTGATCTCTAGAAAGGATAACAGTCTCCTTGGGGACCTTATCCACTCTAACCAGAGCTGCCTCCGTAAGCCTAACATAGCCTATAAATGGAGGCTGTAAACCTTCGGGGAAAAACTCGAAATCCTCGAGCCTACGTGTGCCGCAACCTTCTATAGTCAACATCCCATTGACAAACGGAGCGAAGTTAGCCACCCTCCAGGGATTACCGGGGTGGAAGGGAGGGAGCGTGGACCCGTCAGGCATGCTCTGAGCTTGCATCAAGCTACTAGAAGGGGCCGAAACTGCCGACTCCTGTCTGAGACCTGCAATCTGGGAGTCCTGAGCACCTAACCTGCTAAACACTTCTTCAAACCTTGCTGCAACTGAGCTGAGTAAACTACCAAGGCTACTGACCTGATTTAGAATATTTGTGTTGAACTGGTCTTGGTCAACGGAAGGAGAATCATCCTGTCCCTCTTGCGGTACCTTATGAGGTATCCGGTCCCTAGAAGTTAATGGAATGGGACTGGTAGGGCAATAGGAAGAATTCCCTCCTTGAGACCTTGGGATTGAAGGTTTGGAAAGTGACTTTATTTTAGTTTTAATATGTGTATGAACCTCTGGTGACTGCCCAGACCTTGGCATTGTCTCTGATCTGCCTTTAAGCAAGGTTTTACCCGCAGGTTTTTTCTTTAGTTTAGGAATCACAGAGAAGGAGTGCAACCTGGGAGGGGGCAAACTTCCTGTGAAACCCATGAAGGAATTGGAAGTAGAAGGAGAGGAAGAATCAGAGTCACTCAAGGAAAGATCCCGGTGACTTACTAAGCTAGCCTCATTAACACTGTTACCTGTACCCGTGCCTAGTGTAACGGGCAAATCCTCAACCACTTCAAGTGAGACTTCCTCTAGTCCAAGGTCCGGCAATTCCGCCTCTTGCTGTTCAATAACTGAGTCTTGTATTGATTTGATAATTGGTGCCGCTACTTTTGGATCGACGTATCCGGCAGATTTTCCGGCTGGGAAGAGCAAAGTCACCATATCTCGGGACAGAATATACGGCTTAGCCTTCCCTACGTTCCGTCCAAACCCTCCAACCCAGATCTTGAGGGCGGAGAGTGCAGCATCCTTAATAGACTGCTCAGCCTGTAATGCAAGGAATGTGTCATACCAAGTAAATTCCTTGAACATTATTCTATAATTATTGATTAAACAATGTAATTTAATTTAAAGAAATTTTAATTGATCATTTATTTTATCTCATTTCAATATTTTTTTTTTTTTTTTTTTTTTTTTTTTTTTTTTTATACAATAAACATAGAATCAGCAGTGCGGCAACTTACCGAAGAGGTAGCCTGATGTACCAAGTCGTAGCAGGCAAAACAGTTTTCATGATGCCAGACCACGGAATCAGGAAGCAGCACTGCACAGGGGGTGTAGCCCCGACAAACGTCATGGCCGCACGGATCTTGCAGAGCAGCACTACAGCCGGCAACCAGACACTGAGAGGCCTGTAAGTGCAATAATATATAAGAACAATTGCACACACTTAATAGGATAATGAAATATATTTCTTTTCTTTTGTTGTTGTTTTTTTTTTTTTTTTGTGCCGGAGCATTCCGGGCTATAAAGAAAAGAAAGGGTATAAATATATTCATATGTTAACGTCCCGGGGACTGTGTAAGGAAAAAAACACCCGGAGTTGTATACCCGGAGCTGTATGACCCGGAGAGGGGGGTACACGAAGTAACCCGGGACGGCCACATGAACTCGCAAGTTCCGTGGCAAGAAAAATAAAAATAAAAATAAAGATAAAAATAATGATAATAAAAACTAAAATAACAAATATACTATCTCCGCCTACGGAAGAGTAACTTCCGTAAACATAACCCTCAATGACTCCGGGAGAGGCCGGAATCTAAACCCGCCTTATGCGGAGAGGGAATGTTTTAGGCGGGTGGATGTAAGCTCCGGGAGTGAAAGAAGCAGAGCGCAACAATCCACGGAAGCCGAGGCTGAAACGCAGTGCGACTAACAACTCCGGAGGCGGTCGGCTAAGAAGCGACACTCCCCAGCCCAAGGTCCTGGGAGACCCACTACACCTCCCCCTCCGCTGGTGGGACCGGCCGTCAGCGACAAACAACGAGAGCGGCACCCAACTACGGGGAGTCCCACGAGAGAGGGAGGGAGGGAGGGCTGAAGGGGGGACGATCACGTGACCAGCGATTCCCCGCGAATAAAGGATCACGAGGAAAACGCAGGCAAAGCCTATGAAGGCTAGCTGCCGACCGAACACCCAAATATACATAGACAAAATAAAATCAATTACTTAACAAAGCTAAGGGAAAAAACATGCTTTAACAGGGGTAATGAAAATAAGGGGCGAAAAATATAAAACGCAATGGAGACCACTCGATGAGAGTGGGCGCAACAAGGAAAAATTACTTGCTCACCGACAAAACGAAAACAAACGGTAAGCTGACGAAAAGAAAAAGGGGGAATTCTTGAATGGAAAATACCAAACTAAAATAAAAGGGGGAAAGGGGGGAACGATAGATAAACAACGAAGCACGAAACAAAGAAACGTGCACGAACGCCGACCCCCTTGAAAAACAGGAAATCATGAAAATAATAAACGTAGATCAAACAAGATCGACAAAGTAACTGCCACCCAAGACATAATAAAATATATACTGAAAATATATACTGAAATACCATAAGTTACGAGTATATAAATATAAATATATAGGTACTGAAAGAAGCCCGCTCGAAATTGGTACAAAACAAGGGAACGACGTAATGGCGGCTCGCTACCGCTCGTTACGGGAGGAGACGCCTAACAAAATCCTAAATAAAGGCAAAACGAAAGGCAAAATCACTCCCTAAATACAGAAAAAGGGCGAACCAGTACTTAACTTGGGTGAAGAGGCAGATTGACGATCCATAACGAAAAAGAATAACGAAACCAAAAAAAAGAACAGATAGCTATAAAAAAGCGTGCAACGCTGGGAGGCTATCGATAAGAATGACGCCGCAGTCCCCTTCAACAGGGTAGCTGGGTGTGACCTATAGGTCGGTTCCCCGTTTTCAGGGTCTTTTGATGAGGAAAAGGCTAATTGGAGGGGTTACTGTGGTAGTGTTTAACACTCGCCCCAGTTCTATACCGACACCTTTTATTTAGGTGAGCGAGTCAGAGACTTCTGACATGTCCAATTTAGCAGTTCTCTGGTATCATAGCAATATTTTACTAGAAATAGTGCTAAAGAGGACACATTTCACGGAGCGACACGGCTGAGCCCAGAAAAACATTTTTGTTTTGTCATTATACCCTACTGACGCGTGATTTCATAAAAGAGGCAAGATTCTGTCAAGATGAAGAAAGATTAAAAAAGAAGTGCATGGAAAAATTTTCAAAAGTATTCATGCATTTATTAGGTGTAAAAAATGACTATTTTCTAAGATAATTTGTATTTTTCATAGCTACAAACCTTCAGTCTTAACAATATGATAATTTCTAGCACCTAGCTGGATCCGGTTAAATCGCAGATGAAAGGAAGGAATCTTGTGAGATCTGGCCTTTATCCGGTTCATTGACTGTTTTGCTTATGTTTGAGTGAGTGTGTGTGCTGTTATTATGGGTGCTTCTGCTCCTTCTCAGTCTCATCAACGTGTGTGCCCCAGAACTCCAGGTTTTCCGTGTTGTCGTTTTTCGGCTTCACCTGCGACTGACCCACACGTCACTTGCAGTAGGTGCCGCTCTAACATTTGAACAATAACGAATCCCTGCACGGAATGTCGTGCGTGGCCTAGAGAGCAGTGGAAGTTAATTTATTTTACGAGGGAACATCGTAGGGTTTCTACTCTTCCTTCGTGGGTTTTTTTTTTTCTCCTCTTCCCGATTCTTTGTCTCCTGCTGCTGTAACACACCATATTAGTGTTGTGCCTTTGTCCCCTTCCTTTTCTTCCATCAATTCATTGTTGGAAGCATTGGGAGGCCCTCAGGCTGATTTATGTAATGTCACCCCTTCTTCCTCGGGAGTTAATTTGATTCCTGAGAGGGAGGAGGCTTTTTCATCAATTTCTTTTATTTCTGAGTTGGAGGCGTCCAAAATGGTGGTACTTTGGGAGATGCTTGGTCTACGGGGTCCACCCTCCTTGGAGGGTTTGCTGACACACTGCATGAATGCTCGCTACCCCCCTCATCATGCTGTCCAGGCCCTCCCTCCTCCTGGCCTCGTCTTCGTGGGTAGCCGAGGTCAGCCATTTTGTATGCTCCGCCAGTGACAATTGCCACTTCTTCGAGTCAGTGGGAAGCAGTGGCGTCAGCCACACTAGTGACATCACAGGGTCAGTCATTTTGTACCCCTACGCCAGTGGCATCTGCTTCCCGGTCGGATCGAGGGGAAGCCGTGACATCATCGTTGCTTGACGTCACTCCCAGTTGTCTCCGCTGCCCTGCCTCGCTCATCTATGTCGTCATTGTTTGCTGCCGTGATGTCATCTCTACCATCCAGTTCACTGCATCTCCCTTCCATGTCATCGGATCCTTCTCTTGCTGATCCGTCTGAGGCTTTATGCCAGGTGGTTCTTAAGAGATTGGACTCTGTTATAGAAGATAAGTTTGCTGCCATGTCGGCTAGGAGGTCTGGAAGCAAGCGTATTGCATCGCCCCCACCTCCTGCGAAGAGACTGTGTAATGAGCTAGCACTGTCTTCCTTTCCTTCTCCCACATCTCCGCCACATCAGCATATCAAGCATTGGAAGGCTAAGGACTTTGCCCTTTCTTCGTCTGTGAGTGAGGAGCAGCACGCCCGTGTTCCTGCGAGTGTTGGTGTTTCTAAGTGTTAGTGTATCTTCCCCTGTGCGATCTGCAACGGCTGTTTAGTCCTCTGCATCGAGTCACGAGCGTGTTGCAACCTCCCTCGTTTATGCACATGTTGCAGGTGCTTCCACTTCTCCTTCTCTAGGGCCTCTTTGTCGCTGTAAGGATCTCAAGGCGCCTGTCAAGAGGTCGATGGTTGTGAGCGCCGAGTTGGTGCAGCAGGAGTGTTTGCTTGCCCCTCTACCTGGTACTTCCAGGAGTTCGACTCCGAGGAATTCTTAATTCTATCTCAAGTGCTCAGGATTCCTCACCAACACATGTTCGTACATCTGCCACGTCCATGCCCGTACGCGGCCATGTTAGAGTCATCGGTAGGGAGAGTGCATAGTGACGTCCCTAGCGTTGTGGTTGGTTCATCATGGGAGTTGGCGCTTGGATCCAGCCGAGACAGGTTAGTTGGTGTTTTGGGCTGTTTGGCTGCTTGTTCTTCTGCTAGTTTACATGAGGAAGGTGCTTTAGTTAATAAGCCTCCACATCCTTCTCATCATCAGTCTCCATTGCTGGAGCAGGAGGAGGGAGACATGCAAGAGTTTTTCTCTTCCTTTACAGAAGTTATCGATCTCATTCGTGGATTCAACAGTTTGGAGAGTAGGACTCGGCCTTGGTCATCTTTCACTCCTTCCTACTTGGAAGCCTTGCTGGGAGCTACGCAGGATCCCAAGTTATCATTTCAACTTCCCTTGTTGGGGCATGTTCAGTCAGTCTTGCATAAGGTTAACACCTCTGTTTCAGATCGGAACGGTTGGTTCGCTCTAGGGGCTCTACCAAGCTGCTACCCCCACCTCTCACGAGGCATAGGAAATACAGTGTTCCCCCGCATTCGTGGGGGATGTGTACCAGGGACCCCACAAATCCGCGAATAGTTAGAACTCCCCTCTAAAAAAGGGATTTTGACGTAGGAAAAATCTATTTCTGGGCGAGGAAGCTGTGTCGCCCAGTGAAATACGTTCCTTTAGCGCTATTTCTAAGTTAAAATATTGCTAAAATACCAGAGAACTGCTAAATTGGACATGCAAGAATATTCTGACTCGCTCACCCTTTCTAAAATGGTGTCGGTATGAATCTGGGGCAAGTGAAAAACACTACCACCGCAGCCTCTCCAATTAGCCTTTTCCACATCAAAACCCTTTAGAAAAGGGGAGCCGTGCTACGGCTCACTCCCTGCTACCGCGAAGGTAGCGTCAGGGCCGTCATTCCTTTGATAGCCATTCCGAGAGCTGCACGTAATTTTTGCGCTCTATTTTTCTCTGCCTTTTTGGCTTGTGTTTGTTAGCTATGGATTGTCAATCTGCTTCCCCATCCAAGTTAAGTACTGGTTTTTTGTTCGACACTATTTAGGGAGTGATTTTGATCTTTGTGGTTCTTTATTTAGGGTTTTGTCTGGCGTCGCCTTCGCTGAAGAGGCTGGGCGCCGCCATTACGCGTTCCCCTTTTGTGTCATTTTGGTTTCGCGTGGTCTTCCATACTTAGTGAACCGAGTAGTATATTAGCACCCTTTATATTTGCCTTTTCTTGGATGGCAGTTTTTGTCGATCGCGTTTATGTTTATGTTTATGTTTATTATTTTCGTGTTTTCCACGGGGGGTTTCCATTCGAGCACGTGTCTTTGTTTCGTGCCTCATCGGGTACCCACCGTTATAGTTTTACTGCTTTTCATTATGATTTTATTTTGTTCTTTTTTGTTATCATGCCTACCTCTGCCCTTCGGTTTAGTTATATTGTTACGGCATTAGGCCTTTCTGGTTTTGTCCTGGTTAGGGCCATCCTTATCGGGTGGTCCTACCTGGTTGTTAGGTGCCCATATCTGCCTATCTTTTAAGTTCAGATACCAAATGTATACTTAAAGCATCATCCTACATCAAATATACCATTGAATTGGTATTATTAATATCAGTTCAAAGTCATCTTAAACATTTTACCATTAGAAATATATAAACAGCCAATAACAGAGAGAGAGAGAGAGAGAGAGAGAGAGAGAGAGAGAGAGAGAGAGAGAGAGAGAGAGAGAGAAATTGCATGAACACTTGGTGGCAACAACACAACAGCTCCTCCCCCTCCGTCCCATTACTTGACATATCTGACAGCTTTAGTACCTGGAGTTTGAGAGAGAAGACTGGGATTTCCTTCATTCTTACATAATTTTTCAAATTTATAAACTAAAATCTTACTAATTCACTTTAGTATTTTCTTTAATGAATTAATATTATTGCTGTATACATTAATATTTGAAAATAGTGAATAATATTTATCATACAAAAAAACCATACATCTCTGTAGGAGAGAGAGAGAGAGAGAGAGAGAGAGAGAGAGAGAGAGAGAGAGAGAGAGAGAGAGAGAGAGATTTTTATTATGTGATATCGTTTAATCTTATTAATCTTACTAATACAGTATTAATCAGTATTATTTGAAAATTAGTAAATCATTTTGTACCATAAAAATGCATTTAGTCATGAAAGTAACATCAAAATACATTAATTAGTGATGATTTTCGCCAGAAAATTCCGCGAATAGGCGAATCCCCCGCAAATAGTGGGTAGTTATGGTCCAGAAAGAAATCCGCGAATCCGGAGAACGCGAATACGGGGGGGTCCACTGTACTATGCTACGAACTCTGCATCATCTTAACCCGCACGTCATTCGTCTGAAGCCGAGATTGACTTTGGAACAGGTGAGGTCGGTGGCTCTGTCCTCGTCTCCACAGGATGCCTCAGCGTTGGAGTCTACAGCAGCTTCCATGTTACAGACAGTTTCTTGGCTGGACTTCTGGTCAACGGTCATTGCCAAGATAGCTTCCGACAGGTCCCCAAAGGGATTGGTGAGTGCTTCCTCTCTTGCCAGTTTGTTGCAGTCTGGAGGCAAGGTGTTTTCGAATCTGGCTTACCTCAGTGTTAGTTATGGGGCTAACCTTCTCCAGGATGGAAAGATCAGTTGACCCCGAGTCCTTGCTGGCACTGAGGAGTGGAGATCTTTTGGAATCACAGTTTCTGTTCCCTCGGACTGGGCTGGAGGATGCGATAGACTGGCGCTGGGCTGACACCAAGGACAGATTAGTGCACCAGGCTGTGTCTAAGTCAGAGTCTCATCCTCGCAGACTTCCGGTTCCTCCTCCTCCCCCTACCCAGCAGCAGTCACGAAGATTGTCGCTTGGTAGGCCGTCAAGGAGTTTGGTTTTGGCAGGGCCTCCCCGTTCATCCCAGTCTAGGTCAGAGGACCAACGTACCTTTCACTCCCATTCCTTAAGCTGAGAAGGGGCCCCAGGGGCAGAGGTAAAGGGGGTTGTTGGTAGGTTAGGCGCCTCTCCCTCTCCTGTGCCACATGTGAGGGGGGGGGGGTGTTGCCTGGTGGGCTATTGGGCCAAGTGGCAGTGTTATGGGGCGGAGTGGTAGATTACCTTCAGTTGGTGTGGTATCTACTGCCATTTGACTTCTCTCCCCTCTCTCGCACAATCCGCTGCTCAGGAGAGAGTATCCTCCAGATTCTCTAAAGTTCTTGACTCTCTGGGAGGAGGTGCAGAAGATGCTGGACAAGGATGCGATAGAGGAAGTGGTGTGTCCGTCTCCAGGGCTCTACAGTCACATCTTCTTGGTGTCCAAGGTGTCAGGAGGTTAGAGACTTGTGATTGACTTATCTACCTTGAATCACTTCATCGGGAAGACAAGGTTCAAGGTGGAGACCCCACGTTCAGTGTTGGCAGCTGTGAGGGAAGGCGATTTCATGCTATTGATAGACTTGAAGGATGCATACTTCCAGATCCCTATTCATCCGACGTCTAGGAAGTTCCTTCACTTCTTTCTTGGAGACAAGGTCTTTGAGTTCAAAGTCCTGTGCTTCGGGCTGACCACAGCCCCTCAAGTGTTCACAAGGGTCTTCTCTCTCATTTCAAGTTGGGCCCATGCTCAGGGGATCCATTTGTTGAGGTACCTCAACGATTGGTTGGTCCTGGCAGGTTTCAGGGAGAAGCTGCTGCAGGACAGAGATCATCTGCTTCGGTTTTGTCTGGAACTGGGCATCATGGTCAACCAGGAAAAGTCAAACCTTGTACCCAGTCAAAGGATTCTCTACCTGGACATGGTCATCGATACGGCGATTGCAAGAGTTTTCCCGTCAGGTCAGAGGTTGGAGAAGTTGCGAGTGGTGGCGCGTGACTTCCTGTTGGAACCACATCAGTCAGCTCATCAGTGGCAGGTTCTTCTGGGAGTTTTGTCTTCCCTGGAGAAGCTGGTCCCTCATGGGCATCTTCATCTTAAGTCTCTACGATGGAGACTGGGGGAATTCTGGTCTTCGGCAGAGAAGTTTGTGCTCGTTGATTGCAGCGTTCAAGCTTTCCACTTGCAAGTGAAAGGGCAGCACCAGGAAGCAATAAAAAACTCCATGTAGGCCACTTCAGTCAGTTATTACCATTAATTGGACAATTTGAAACCTGAAGTTTGGGTGACCTACCATAATTGGTAAATTAAAGTATTTGAAAAGGAATGGTTTGTATTCCAAAAAAACAGTTTGAAAGTGCACATGATTTTGTTTATAGTATGTATCATTTTCTAATACAGTACCTGTAACATTATTTGTTCCACTCTGACATGAATTGTAGATCTAACCTAGGAAAACAAGACTGGAATACTGTATCTTTTTATGTAGTTACATAGTGGGTTTTTCCATAAAGTCTGTTAATTTCAAAATCTTTCCATAGGGATATGTTGATTCGGCTTTACATCATGCCTTGGGTGTCACTGTCGTGGGTGCTGAAAGTGAGGACCGCCGAGTTAGAGACGCACAAGATAGACAAACCCTGTTGGCTGGAACCTGTGAAGGCATCAAGCATATAAAATGGCTCTTAAAAGATGACCAAGCTACTCTTGATAAAGCATTAGAGATTGTTCAAGATTTGGTAAATTATAAAGCTTTATGTACATGCAGTTTGAATTCTGAAAAAACTCAAAACATCACCTTCCAGCAAGATGTTGACACTATAGATATATCCAGTACAGAGAAAGAAGTTGTTTCTTCAGAAGAAAAATTACAAGAAATATCAAAGCAGAGCAGCACAGTGTCAGAATCAGCCTTGTTAATTGGTCTTCATTCTTGTGCAGATCTTTCATCTGTAATGATTAAAATGTTTAAATACTGTCCAAAAATATCATCAGTTGTGTTGTTTTCTTGTTGTTACCATAAATTAGACAATAACATAGTGGTAAAGAACTGCTCTGAAAAAGAAAATGTTAGCAGTGACAAATTTGAGAGGCCAGAAGAGATACCTGCTTTAGATAATGCAGAAGATTGTGTTGACAGTGTTTTAGAAAGTATATATCCTTCTTGTAGTAATGGGACAAACACCAAGGAAATTAATGAGACAGACTCTAGCATAGTCAGTTACAAGAACTTTCCAATGAGTAATACTTTGAAGCAAATCATGGAAGATAATTGCTTTCATTTGAGTATCTATGGTTTACGGCTTGCAGCGCAAGAATCAGGTGTTCGATGGTTACAACACACAGAGGAAGACCATGAAATCCATGAAAGAAATGTGGTGTATAGAGCACTGTTGGAAGTTTTTTGTCAAAAAGGTACAGTTCACTATTTGTAACTTTAACACCTCCATAGGTACAGTTTGTTGTGCACTTTGCTCATTTTTGCATTGTCTCCTCAACCCCAAGAGATATTTTCTGTCCTGTACTTTACATAATCTCAAATTTTGTACATGAACTTCCCTGCCAGATATATACTTAGCTTAGGTCTCTGACGTCACGACAGAAAATTCAAAACTCGCGGCACACGCTACAGGTAGGTCAGGTGATCTACCTTACCCGCCGCTGGGAGGCGGGTGTAAGAACCAGTCCCCCTTTCTTGTCAGATTATTTTCTGTCGCCGGCTTGACAACACCTGTTGTTCAGTCCTTACGATAGTTAAATTCGTTCTCGTTGCCGACGATTTGGATTTTGGTGAAGTACCCTTTGGTTGTTGGCTTGGCATACGCTTTTTGGACTGTTTTTGGATTTTTCTTTTGGATTTCTCTTACAATATCTTTAATCATGGATGATTCTGAAATTAAGAAACCTAGTTTATTTAGGGTTTGTTCAGTGAAGGAATGTAAAGTTAGGCTTCCTAAAGCTGCATTAGATCCTCACTCTGTATGTACGTCTTGTAGAGGGAATGAATGCTCTTTTATTAACCCTTGCAAAGAGTGTGAGAATTTGGATGAGGATGGTTGGAAGGCTCTTTCTTCTTATGTGAGAAAGTTAGAGAAGGAGAGGGTGCGCAAGGCTTCTTCAAGGAGCTCTAGTAGATCGAGGGTGAGTGAAGTTGACGCTGAGCCTGTAGTAGAAGTAGTTCCTTCTCCGGTTTCAGCCCCTGCGCCCAGCTTTGAACCCGAAGATTCGTTTTCGGAAGTTGCTTCTGGGAGAACCTCGATCAGGAGTAAGGAGAGCCTCGCTCGCTCTCGACAAGGTAAGAGTGATGATAGTGCAAGTGATCAGTGCAGTGCCCCTAGTGCAGTGGAGGGTGCATCTGACCAGCTCACTAACGCTTCCAGGCATAGACCTCTTCCAGACTCCCAGACCCAGTGGAGGAGGAAAGTCGAAAGCCGCAGGAAGGTTAGGGAGACCCCCACGGTCAGGCGTCCCCTCGGCAGTTCCTGTTGCTCGTTCCCAGGCTGCCTTGGATCGAACCAAGAAGGAGTTATTGCGCCAGTGCTTCTAGTCATCTTCGTCGCCTTCTCCTCAGCGTAGATGGAGCGACCGCGGAGTCCGTCTCGCCCTCTCAAGAGGCCCTGGAAGGATCCTTGTGCCCTTCCTTCCAGCCCCGAATCCTTCGCGGAAGAGCCAGAAGTGGAACGCAAGAGAACCAAGATTTCGTCCGGTTACGCTTCTCCTGTTCGCTCTCGGACTTCGTCCCCTGTAGAGGAGTTTAAGAGATCTCCTGCGCGTATCCTGGCGGGTCTGCAGGCGCAGATTGCGGCTTTAGCGGAGTCTATTGCCGGGACTTCTCATCGTCGGAAGGACGCCTCACTTCCGGTGAAGAAGTCTAAGAACGTTCCTCGGCTAAATCTCCTCTGGCTAGAGAAGCTTTTGAGCCTGTTTAGTAGGAGTCAGAAGTGCAGGCTGGAGCTCGGATCTTTCTCCGAGTAGGCTCTTCCTCTCTTCCCACAAGAGTTGTGAGCATGTAAGGCGTAAGGAGGCCAGACAGGCTCTTCTCCTCAGGATTTCCGCTCCTCTTTCAGTTAGGCGTCAAGAAGCTTGGACAAGACATCAAGATGCCTGCGTTTTCGTCAGGAGCGAAGGAAGAGTTCTTCGCCTGGTGGCCACTCTCCTTTTGACGGACGCTCGGAGCCTAGTAGGCGTCAAGAGCCTAGTAGGCGCCAAGAGCCTGGTGGCAGGCCGGCGGCAACGGAAGTTTTCTCCTCCGTTAGATCACTCCCGATTGGATAGGCGCTCAGAGCCTTGTAAGCGCCGCGCTTCTGACAGGGATTCATCTGTGGATGTTTTCTCTCCCCGTGGCAGGCGCCAAGAGCCTAGCAGGCGCAGAGAGCCTGATAGGCGCTCTCCCTTATCCAGACGCTCTTCTGTGGAGTTAGAATCTGTTTCCGACAGACGGGCCTCCACTTGTAGGCGCTCTCCTAGTAGGCGCTCCCCAAGTAGGCGCTCTCCTAAGCAGGCCTCCCCAATTAGGCTCCTCTCCTGGGAGGGGCGCTCGTCCAAATTAAGGCTCTCCTATTAGGACCCGGCTCTCCAATCTCCAAATAGGCGCTCTCCTAGTAGGCTCTCTCCTGGGAGGCGATCTCAAAGTAGGCGCTCTCCTGGTAGGCGCTCCCCGTGTAAGCGCTCTCCCAGTGGTTTTTCTCCCAGTAGGCGCTCGCCTAGTAGGCGCTCTCCGAACAGGCGCTCTCCAAGGATTAGCTCTCCTCCGGGCAGTAGAGCTTCAAGACGTCATTCTTCGGAAGAATTTGTTGGGGATTCGGAGGAAGATTTGCCCAAGGATGCTTCGGTTTCTTCGTATAAGAGACTGACAGACCTCCTCTTGCAAGATTTTGGGGAGTCTCTTGCGGCCCGTGCTCCTCCGTCTCCTCCTTCCTTATTTTCAACGACCAATACGGCTAAGAAGTCTTCATCGTTAAGATGAAGCCTTCCAAAGTGTCTATGAAGAAGGCTCTGAAGAACTTTGACGACTGGTTGGTTTTCAAAAGAAGAGAAAGGCAAGACAGTTTTTTCTTTTCCCCCGTCCAAGCTGACGGGTAAGATGGGGTTCTGGTACGAGTCAGGAGAGCCCTTGGGTCTGACTCTTCCCTCTTCTGCAGACTCGGACTTCTCTTTGTTGGTTGATTCCGCACGTCGCTCGGCGCTGAATTCTGCGAAGACGACGTGGGGTATGAGCGAGTTGGATCACCTTCTGAAGGGAATGTTCCGAGTCTTAGAAGTTTTTAACTTTCTTGACTGGACCCTTGGAGTGTTGGCTAAGAGGACTCAAGAGCAAGACACTCTTTCGCCTGAAGACCTCCACGCAGTTCTGTCTTGCATGGACAAGGCAGTGAAAGACGGTTCCGGGGAAATTGCTTCACTTTTTGGTGCAGGAGTAGTAAAGAAGAGGGGCGTTTTCTGCTCTTTTCTTACCAAGGCGGTTTCTCACGCACAGAGAGCTTCCTTGCTGTATTCACAACTTTCCCTGCAACTCTTCCCCAAGGAGACTATTAATGATATCTCCAGCTCGTTATCAGCAAAAGCGACACAGGATATGCTAGCCCGCTCGGCTAGAAACCTTCGTTTCAACAGAAGACGAAGAAAGAGGCTCAAAGTAGGCAAGAACCCTTTCGAGGAGGACCTTCGTCTCGCTCTTCTTCCTCCAGAGGTTCGAGACCACCTAGAAGAGGAAGGACCTTCTCTCGGTCTATTAGGGCCAAGAAGTAGTTCGTATGTCCTCCAGACAACTGTGGGTGCCGAAGACTTCTGAACTTTGCAGAACGTTCTGGGCACGAAAGGGGGCGGACAACTGGTCCTCGCGATCATCAAGAGGGATACCTCATTCCCTTTATCTCGAGACCACCCTTGACCACCACTCCAAGGGCACTGGTGGCCAAATACAAAGACCCACTAATGAATCAAGCCCTCGCTCTAGCGGTAGAGCTGATGTTAAAGAAAGAGGCAATAGAGATGGTTCAGGACCCTCTTTCAGCGGGGTTCTACAACCGTCTGTTCCTAGTTCCCAAGAACTCGGGAGGATGGAGACCGGTTCTGGACGTGCCGCCCTGAATGTCTTTGTGAAGAAGAGAAGTTCGCTATGGAGACGACGTCATCAGTCTTAGCAGCTCTTCGTCCCGGGGACTGGATGGTGTCGCTGGACCTTCAGGACGCTTACTTCCATGTGCCGATCCATCCTTCTTCTCGCAAATTTCTCAGATTCATGTGGGGAGGGAATGTTTTTCAGTTCAGGGCCCTATGCTTCGGCCTTTCCACGGCCCCCCCAAGTATTCACAGGACTGATGAAGAACGTTGCCAGTGGCTTCATCTCGAGGGAGTGAGGATTTCCCTCTACTTGGACGATTGGCTTATCATCAGGGCAAATCCAAGAGAAATGTCTGGAGGACTTACGAGTGACGTTGGATCTAGCAGCTTCTCTGGTTTGCTAGTGAATTTCGAGAAGTCCACAGCTAATCCCCAGTCAAGAGCGTATCTATCTGGGGATTCTGATGGCTTCTCAGGTTTTTCGGGCGTATCAGTCCCCAGAGAGGATAACCCGAGGTTTGGAGAAGGTAGCAATCTTTCTAGAGAAAGATGTATGCACAGCGGGGGGAGTGGATGAGTCTGTTGGGGACACTCTCCTCGCTGGAGCAATTCGTTTCTCTAGGAAGGTTGCACCTCAGACCCCTACAGTTTCTTCCTGGACGAGGGAACTGGGAATCGAAAATCTCTAGGTCTGGACTTTGCGTTCAAGATTTCGCAAGAGATAAAGGAGGATCTACATTGGTGGCTAGACCCTCTATTGTTCAAGGAAGGCCTTTCCTTGCAGGTTCGGAACCCCAACCTAGTGTTTGTATGCAGACGCTTCGGACATAGGTTGGTTGAGCTACTCTCGGGTCGAAAGAAGTGTCAGGCACCTGGATGGGGGATCAGGTGTCCTGGCACATCAACAAGAAGGAGCTAACAGCGATTTGGTTAGCTCTTTCAATACCTTCGAACCCCTTCGTTTAAAATGGAAAAGAAATGTTCAGATCAACGCCGACAACACTACAGCCCTGGCTTACATTCGGAACAGGGGGGGACTCACTCTTTCTCCCTGTACGAGACAGCGAGATCGCTCCTCCTGTGGTCAGAGGAAAGAAGATAAGGCTTCTCACCAGGTTCGTACAGGGAGAAAGAAATGTCAGAGCGGATATGCTAAGAGAAGAAATCAAGTCCTTCCCTCAGAGTGGACTCTGCACGCGGACGTATGCCAGGAGCTGTGGAGGACTTGGGGCAGGCCCCATCTCGATCTATTTGCGACCTCCAGGAATGCGAGGATAGATCTATACTGCTCCCCTATTGCAGACCCAAGAGCAGTGGGCAATAGATGCATTCCTGATGGATTGGAGGAATCTGGATCTTTACGCGTTCCCGCCTTTCAAGATTCTAGGGGAAACGTTTTAAGGAAGTTCGCAGCTTCAAGAGGGAGCAAGGATACTTTGATAGCTCCGTTCTGGCCCGCCCAACGACTGGTTCACAGAGGTACTGGAATGGCTGGTGGATGTCCCAAGATCCCTACCTCTAATAGTTCGATCTGCTCAAACAGCCCTACTTCGACAGGTTTCACAAAACCTCCCCGCTCTCAGTCTGACTGGATTCAGACTATCAAGAGTCTCGTCAGAGCTAAGGGCTTTTCGACACAGTCTGCAACGGGCTATTGCCAATGCACTAGACCTTCCACCATCTAGTCTACCAGTCGAAGTGGGATGTTTTTCGACGCTGGTGCAGGACTCATAAAGTTTCCTCCTCCAGTACCTCTGTGACTCAGATAGCAGATTTCCTTATCTTCCTGAGGGAAAAATGCGGGTTGGTTGTCTCCACCATCAAGGGATACAGGAGCATGCTTTCCTCAGTTTTTCGTCATAGAGGATTAAACATATCTGAGGACAAAGACCTCCATGATTTTAATCAGATCATTTGAAACGGTTAAAAGACGAAACCTCCTCCTTAGTTCCTAGCTGGAATCTAGCATGTCGTGCTGCTCTTCCTGAGGTCCTCAAGGTTCGAACCTCCCCATACTGCTTCGTTCAGAGACCTTTCGATGAAGACTCTTTTTCTCTGTGCGTTAGCGTCAGAGAAGAGGGTCAGCGAGCTGCAGGCTCTAGCAAGGTGAGGTAGGTTTCCAAGGAGCTCCGCGGTTTGCTCTTTTCTTCCGGCTTTTCCTAGCCAAGATGAAACCCTTCTTCGCCGTGGCCCAGGAGCTTCGAAATCAAAAGCTTATCCTCCTTAGTTGGGACAGAAGAGGAGAGATCTCTTTGCCCGTGAGAAAGCCTGTAAATATTATCTTCAGAGAAAAGACTTGCTGCTAATGAGAGCAATCTCTGGTGCTCTGTAAGGGACCCCAGTAGGCCCTTATCTAAAAATGCACTCTCATTCTTTATCAGGAATGTTATTAGAGAAGCACACACTTCTTGCAATCAGCAACAGTTTAACCTTCTGAAAGTCAAGGCGCACAAAGTACGGGCCATCGCGACGTCTTTGGCTTTCAAGAAGAATTTGTCATTACAAAACCTTATGAAGGCCACTTTTTGGAGGTGAATCAGTCTTCTCTAATCACTACCTAAAGGACGTATCGATTACATATGATAAGTGTTTTGGGCTAGGCCCTTTAACGTAATCGGAAGGGGATTCAGTGCTGGGGCAGGGTAGCTGAAACACATCCTTTTTAATCCTTTTTCCCTGTTAGTTTTAAGTTTGAGTTTTTTGGTTGTCGAAGGAGGTTGCAGGAGGCAGCTCCTTCTTTCGTATACTAATGTTAGTATTTGGTTAGGTGATCGTTGTGCTTGAGGCTCTTGCAAATTGTATGTAGGCTCCTGCATTGTAGTGATAGGCTCTGGCATGTAAGCGGGTTGATCCCCATTGACCAGATTCTGCTTGGATTCTGCCAAGTAAGTGGACTCAGTTCCCATTGGTAGACCCAAAGAGTTCTACAGCCATAGGTCACGCCCTCGCTGAGACTCTTTAGGCAACACAGACTAATAGACAGTAACTATCAAGTCTTCTGCCTAAATCAGGTAAGAAGCAGAGGTTTATATTATTTATTCCTTTAACATGTGTTGTCCCCACTTTCTAAGTAAGTATGTGTCTCTTTCCCTCCACCAAGGGTGTCAATCAGCTAAGTATATATCTGGCAGGGAAGTTCATGTACAAAAATGATATTGTTAGTATACAATAAAGTTTTGTACATACTTACCTGGCAGATATATACGATTGATGGCCCGCCCAGCCTCCCCTCAGGAGACAGGTGGAAGAAAATAACCTGACAAGAAAGGGGGACTGGTTTCTTAACACCCGCCTCCCAGCGGCGGTAAGGTAGATCACCTGACCTACCTGTAGCGTGTGCCGCGAGTAGTTTTGAATTTTCTGTCGTGACGTCAGAGACCTAAGCTAAGTATATATCTGCCAGGTAAGTATGTACAAAACTTTATTGTATACTAACAATATCATTTTTACCCAGATCTTTTAAAACTACTTGTGATGATAATGGATAAAAATCCTTTATACTGTATATATAAATAGTATTTATATAAGTAGCTTTACAGGCAATTTTTTATTTACTGAATCACTTGGTCTCTTAATATGTATAACCAGGAAACTTTGTGGAGTGGCTTAAGTTCCACCAATATCTTGACACTTGGTTTTTGTGGATGTACTACATGCTAAATGAAAATTGACCCAAGTTTCAGAATTCAATTAAAATTTATCCCTAAATCATTAATAATTCTTAGACTATTGGATACTTTGAAATCTGACCAAAGTGCACTAAAGTTAAACTTTTTGCACTTATGGAATGTATTGTAAAGGCAGTCCTCATTAACCTGTTAATCAAGTTCACTCGCGACTGTTCCACGGATGAGCTTCCACATGACAAGATTAGAACTGTCAGCCCGACCATCAACTCAAGGTCGTCTTTAGTTCTTACATTGTGTTATCATGGTAACATTGTGGCACTGGTGGCTGATTAGGAGGTAGTGATATATAAACTAGTTGCTGCAGCAATTCACTCAAGAATAAGAATGAAACAAAATGGCACAAAAGTGTTCCAAATATGACATTTTTAATCAATTTGTATTTTTCATAGCTAACAAACCTGAGGTCTTAACAATAGGATAATCTTCTAGCACCCTGGAAACAGGTTAAAAAACAAAGATTGTAAAGCAAGGAATTCATGGCATCTGGCAACTCGTGCATATACGAGGTGGAGGCTGGTCACCTACCAGGCTTAGAACCTCATGATACACCAGTCTTTCTTTAATCACCTTGGAGAGTCGACTTTCACTTTGCTCTCTTCTTCTCAAGGTTTTTTTATACCTAAGCCTGTGGTTTGCTCAAATTGATCCAGCCCAGAAGTCCTATGGACATAAGCATTTTTAGACGGCCTTCCATGATTCCCGTGTTGACCTTCCTTTGGGACAGATGCAAATTGCAGTAGATGTGCCTCATGCCTTTTCCTCTGCTTTGTCATTGGCTGTGTTGTGTGTAAAGCTGGTCCATCTCCAAAGGAAATATTGCCCCTTCAGGGAGAGAGGGACCAGCTACATTTTATTCTTTAGCATTTTACACTTGTTATATTGAAGATATTTTGAAAACATCTGTATTAAGATATTAATATTTCATGTATCTTTGAATTTATCTAATTACACATTTTCTCGGAACGTGGTAATGTTTTAGTCTTTCAGAATTTGTGTGCTTTGGGTTGTTAGAGACAATACGGGTTCATGTTTTAGAAAAGGTTTTTATGCTAGGATTCGGCTGTCTAGCATAGGAGTACATTCCTACACTTCAACACGAATTTTAATGGCGTACGATTGCGTTCTTCCCATCTGCTTGCAGGACCAGTCATGATTGCCATCTCATCTCTTGGTGGGGGAGGGGCATCGTATGGCTCTCTCCCTTCCTTCCCCTTATCCTTAAAGATAAATAAGGGATTTTGACGTAAGGAAAAATCTATTTCTGGGCGATTGGCTCGTGTCGCCAGCGAAATATCCTTTAATCTATTATTTCTAGGGTAAATGTACTAACACATACCAGAAGAATAAAATAAAATAAAGAAAAGGTCAGTAATTAAACTGACCCTCGCTCACTCTCCCAGAGAGTGTCGGTATGAACACTATGGCGAGTGAGACCACTACCACGAGCCAAATGCCAATAGAATACTCCCACTACAAATCCCCCAAGAGGAGAGCCACCCGACCACGAGTTGGGCAGCACCTACTACTACTACTCCATCCCATGCTGCCGACTGCTGCGCCTCTGGTGGCCATCCTGAAGTTAGCAGACAATCTTGGCGATGGGATGGGTAGGGCAGGATTTCGCTGGCGACACGAGCCAATCGCCCAGAAATAGATTTTTCCTTACGTCAAATCCTTTTCTGGGCTCAGCTCGTGTCGCTGCGCGAAATCGTACCAGAGAAATAGCACAAGATTGTAAAGAAATTTAACAAAACATAAAAAGGTCTCAATAAAAGATAAAATAAAAATAAATCATATAATTGCTAATAAAGATACATATACACAGTGATACAAAATAGAAATATTACTTAATTTTATACTTAATGCTAATAATATTTCTTAACTTAAGGTAATATACATATATACAGGAGAAATGTATCATATATGTACAAAAATGGTATCTGTGTAAAGCAATGTATCAAAACATTCTAAAGCAATTAACATAAAAGTTGAATAAAACAAACTCAACAATAATAAAATATAAAGGAATGTATATGACTTAATATACAAAACCCGTAATCATTATAATAAGATGTATCTCCTAGCATAAAATAAGGAGATGACATCCACGAGATCAATAACCATCATCAAATGTGAGTGTCCCTAGCAAAAAAAATAAGGGACACCCACTACATCATCATAAAGCAGCTAAGACACAAGGTGACCGTAAATGAACAAGGCAGGAATAGACGAACTGTTGGGTGAGGCAGGTAGAAAGGAGGACTGGATCTTCTACTAAGGATTAGTCAGAGTCAGGGGAAACTATGTTCCCCGCTGCAACTGCTGAAAATTTCAGAGCTTCCAAGGACTTTAAATAATGACGTTTGAACACTGTCGGCGATTTCCATCCAGTATACTTTTTCAACTCATCGAAGTCATATGTTGGAAATAGTTAATTGAGGTGGCTACTGCCCTGACATCATGTGCTTTTGGGAAAGAGTCAGGATTGGCTTGTTTAATGAAGTAGGATTTGATTGCTGATGCCTTTTAATAGATAAAGTGCCACCTTTTTCTCTCTTAAAGAGAGGACCCGATGAGGATGAGGAGGTCCTAGATAGAAAGGCTCGTAAGGCTGAACTGGGCAGAGATACATCTTGTGGAAGGGGTAGTACCTTCCATGGTTCCCACCTCATCAAAGGATCTTCATTCTTAGCTATAAAGCTACGTTCCGGAGAAAGTAGCACTTCCCCTGTGGGAAGGAACTGAATATGATCCGGATCCCTGGATAAAGCCGACAGTTCTGAAATTCTAGCTCCTGAGGCCAAGCTTAATAAAAATAGGGTTTTCTTAAGAGCATTATAAACGAGCATGTGTCATTATTGGTTTCTGAAGCCAGCTTTAGAACATCGTTTAAGAACCATGATACTGACGTAGGCCTTACAGAAGGTCTAAGTCTAGCCACACGCCTTAGGAATAGACGAGAAGTAGGAATCTGTCAAGTCTATGTTGAACCCAAATTGAAAAATCTTTTTCAAGGCTGACTTGTTTGTCGTAATTGTGCTAGCTGCTAAGCCTTTTTCAAATAAGGATCTGAAAAAGGATATAGCTGAATTGATTGTGCATGATCCCTAATATCTGATTCTTTCAGGGAAGGTTGCTAACTTTTTGACAGCAGCATCATACTGTCTCAAAGTTGAATCTCTTTTATCGGATTCCAAGAAGAGAATATTCTGAGGTCAATATTCGCATCCCTTTTCGCTGCAAACTTCATGAAATCCATAAGTTAGGGTTTTGAGAATCCCTGAGGAAGCGAACACAGTCTTTTTCGTTTGTACTGACTGGGAGAGCCTGGGATTGGGGATCCGAAGAGGGCGAAGACCCAGTTCCAGAATGAGAGGGTACCAATTGCTCTTCGGCCAGTCTGGGGCTACTAGAGCCACTTGACCCTTGAATGTCCTGAGTTTGTTTAACACTTTCATGAGAAGATTCACTGGAGGAAAGACATAAATCTTCTCCCAGTTGTTCCAGTCTAGAGCCAGGGCGTCCGTGGCATAGGCCAGAGGGTCCAGGTTGGGGCCACATAACACGGGAGTTTGTGGTTCGCTTGAGATGCGAAGAGATCCACCTGTAGACCTGGCACTCTCTGAAGAATCCATTGGAACGAACTGTTGTCCAGTGACCATTCCGACTCTAGAGGTACTGATCGGGATAGAGCATCTGCTATGACGTTTCTCACTCCAGCTATATGAGTGGAGGAGAGATGCCAACTGAACTTGTCCGCCAGGGAGAAGATGGCTACCATGACATGATTTAGATGACGTGACTTGGAGCCTCCTCTGTTTACACAATGTACTACCACTGCGCTGTCCAGGACTAGCTTTATGTGGGAGTACTTTGGCGGACGTAACCTTTTTAGAGTCAAGAACACTGCCATTGCCTCCAGTACGTTTATATGGAACTGACGGAACTGAGGTGACCACGTTCCTTGAACCTTCTTGAACTGGGAATATCCTCCCCAACCGCTTAATGAAGCGTCTGTGTGGTATGGTGAACCCTGGAGGAGGAAACTGAAGGGGCACTGACCGACAAGTTCTTGACTTTCGCCCACGGCCGGAGTCGATTCTTTAGAATCAGAGGGACTGAGGACAATTTGTCCCTGGACCTGACATTTGCTCGTGAGCGCCAGATTCTGGTTAGGTCTTTCAGTTTGGCTTTCATTAGGATGTTCGTCACTGATGCAAACTGGAGAGAACCCAGGATCCTTTCCTGAGATCTTCTTGACGCCAGTTTGTGACTCAGAAATTGCTTGACTGACTTCGCTATTTCCTTCCTCTTGGATGATGGAATCGACAGAGTATGGGAGGATAGATTCCATTGAATGCCTAGCCACTGAAAGTTTGACTCTGGAGTGAGTCTTGACTTGGTCCTGTTTATCTTGAGCTAGATATTCCAGGAACTGAATCACTTTCAGTGTTGCTCTGTTGCATTCCTCGACTGTTGAAGCCCAGATCAACCAATCGTCGAGATACGCTACTACCATAATCCCTTGCGATCTGAGTTGTTGAATATACTTCCGCCAGCTTCGTAAACACCCTGGGTGCTACGTTGAGCCCGAAAGGAACTACCTTGAAGGAGAATGTCTGGTCTCCTATCTTGAAGCCCGATACCGGACGGAAGTGTCTTGCAATAGGGATATGATAGTAAGCGTCTGTAAGATCGATAGAGGTGGTGACGGCCCCACGGGGAAGTAAGGTCCGTACCTGCGAGATCGTGAGCATCTTGAACTTGTCGCAGCGAATGGCTAAGTTTAAGCGGGACAAGTCTAAGATTACCCTTCTTTTTTGTGAGCCTTTCTTTGGCACGCTGAACAAGCGTCCTTGAAATTTTAACCTTTTGACTCTCGCTATAGCTCCTTTCTGAAGGAGATCCTCCGCATACTCCGTCAGTTTCCTTGGAAGGAAGTTGGCGGAAAGGTCTGGATGGGGGTGGGTTCGTTAACCAGCTCCAACCCAGGCCTTTTTGACACAATGCTGTGAGCCCACTTGCTGAAGTTCCACCGGTGGCGAAAGTGAAACAGCCTCCCTCCTACCTGAAATTCCTCATTGGTTCTGGTAGCCTCCCCGGCCTCCTCTGAAATGTTTTCCCTATTAAAGGGAAACCGTGCCCTCCCGATCCTCTCCCACGAAAGGATCGCTTACCTCTGCCTCCCTTACCCGAGCGTCATACTTCTGTGAAGCTTGACTCTCGAAGGATTGATTGTAAGCTGGAGAGAGGGCGTAGGTGGAGGGCTGAGGCTGAGGGGAGATAACATAAATAGGCTGCTGTGATTGAGCCTTTGAGGTGGAAGGTTGGGCTGTTTGCACTAAGGGAACAGCCGGAACTTGCTGAGAAAAGCGTGGCTGCTTTTTCTGATAGGGCTGGAAACGTCTGGGTTTCCTTTGACCCTTACCTCTAGCTGCTAGAATCTTGCCGCCTCTTGGCCGTAAGACCCAACGGTCCTTAAGGCTCTGGTTCAACCTCGTAGCCTCTGATTGAACCTCCTTCACCATCGCTTCTGGGAAGAGGTCTGCTCCCCAGATGCTCGACGCAAGTAACCTATTCGGCTCGTGCCGAATAGTTGCTTCTTGTAGGACATGCTTCCTACAATTCGTCCTAGCAGTGGCAAACTCAAACATATCTGACTGTACCGTTTGAGTCAGAGATTTGGTCATAAGTTTGAAGAGCGGTCTGAGCCATAGGCTATGGTAAGCCACCTCGGTCATAGCCATGGAATTAATAGATCTGGCTAACCGCGATTTGGCGTCAAATTCAGCCTGAATAAGGCTATCTGGAAGCCTAGGTAACTTTTCACCAAACTGCTCCATAGCACAGTCCGGTTTGAGTTTGCCAGCTGAGAAGGTGTTAGGTAAGTCTTCCCACAGTTCTCCGGCTGAAGGAAGTAACGGAGATGTAGGATCTGCTTCCTTCAGTTGAGGCATGGGGTCCCCCTTCTGGGGGGGGCCGCTGGAATGGTAGACGTCGCGATCTTTGTCAGGAAAGGGAGCGGGGTGGTACTCTCATCCATCGTAAAGATCGTAAACGGACTCTTGAAAGGTTGGATTTTCGTATTGGAACAATCCATGTCCTCTAGACACCTGAGCCATTCTCTCTGAGCCTGTCACGTGAATAGAGGACTGTCTCCTTTGGAACTTTATCATCCCGAGTCATGGCTGAGGCGGTGAGCCTTGCGTAGACCCGATGGAAAGGCGGAGGCTGAACTGGTTCTTTCCGGGTAAGAACTCGAAGTCCTCGATCCTCCGAGTTCCACATTCCGGGATGAAATGAGTCCGTCTTGGAGGGGGCGTATGACGCTCTCATCAAGGGTTTGTTCATTGAGAACGGAGGTAGAGAGTCATACGGGGGAAGCTGGGCTCCACCTGTATTGAAAGGTGGAGGAGAGGCTAGAGGAGCTTGGCTCAGTCCGGCTATAATGCTGTCTTGGGAAGTAATCCTATCCGACAACCGAGAGATCATTTGTTCCATGCTACTTTTCAGAGACCCAACCAGGTCGCCCACCTGTTGTAACAGACCAGCATTGGAGTCCAAAGCCGGAGCTGCTGCGGAGGTGGAGGGGTGCTCTGAATTGGAACCAAGGGTAGCGGAACTGACGACTCTGCCCGGAGTGTGAGATCTCTCTCTGGAGGATTTACTCCTCGAGGACTTAGAGCCGGACCCAGAAGCTTTAGATCTCTCTGCTCCGGGATTCCTAGCCGGAGACTTACGAGAGGAAGATGACGCCGAAGCCGTCTTCTTAGACGACGACGACGTCTTTGTCAAGGATTTCACTGCTTGACCCTTGACCTTGGGTCTAACTGAAGCGTCAGGAGGAGTATATAATTCGTCACCCCGTAAAGCCTTGGAAGGATGGAGAGGTTGCAGGAGTAGAAGAAACAGTTGCACCCAAGGGTATCCCTTGGGTGTCCACCTTACCTACCTCGACCAACAGGTCGTCTACTACCATAGGTTCCATAGGTTCTACATTAACTATCCAACGTCGCGACTTCCGAGGAGATGTCCTGGCCTTGGTCAGTCAATGAGGCAGCCAGCTGTTGCTGGATGAAGGCGATAGTCGGGGCCGCCTCTACTGGATCGACGTATCCTGTCGCCTTGCCTCCGGGGAAGATTAGTACCGCCAACCTTTTCTCCAGGATGTAGGGCATACCCTTGGCGGCGTTTTTCCCGAAACCGCCGACCAGGCCCGCAGGGTTGCCAGTGCGGTATCCCTCACGGCCGGCACCTGGAAGAGAGGGTATTGATTAGATTTAAGAATAACTTAAAACTAAAACTAACTTAAAGCATAACTTAAAATTATAGGGGCTATAAGGCCCCTTGAATTTACCTTAAGTTAGAGTGATTGATGTAAAACTTAAGCACTAAAACAGATGAGGACCAGCTACCGGAGATGGTATACTTACCCCGTCTAAAAGCTGGCTCACCAGATCGTAACATATGGTACACGTCTCATGGTACCAGACCTGGATGTCCCCGTGCGGATCGCGCATGGAGCATGGGACCGGCAAACTTCGTGTCCCATGGGTCCTGAAGTGTGGCGGCGCATCCCGGATGCTCACAGTTGGTGGTCTGTAAGTGGAAAGACACATGAGTATCTTAAAGAATATCACTTACAGGCTAAAGGACAGAAGAACTCCGTTGCATGCCGGAGCTCGGAAAAAAAATTTGGGCATAGCCCCTCCCTTAATCGCCTGAATAGGCTTTTAAACCCCGGAGGTATCCGGTGAAACATGAAGGGAGGGGGAATGGTTTAAGTACTTAAGATAAAACTTAATAGTTTAACATAATGGATCTTAAACCTAAAAGCTCGAACGTACCGGACTAAGTCCAGTGCGTGGCGGAGTGTATAACTCAGTGAAACGGAGAGGTTTAGAAGGGACCGACTGTATGTTCCGGTCCACCCCGTGGGGTAGACTAGCACCTTTCCGCTGGATGCCAGGTCTCCGGTGGTAAAGGAGCCCTAGTAAGGTGGGAAAGAGCAAGGGGCATACAGACTCGGGCTAGTAACGGAGCGACGGAGTAGTAACGGAGGGGGGGAAAGGCCAGTCCCCCCCCCTTACCATCCGACCGGACCGAGAAGCCGGAGAGGTCGAGTCCAGTCTGGTCTGTCCCGTCCCTCTACCCCCTCCGCCTGGGGGGAGAGAGGGAGGCAGGCTCGGGTATGCGGAGCGAGCATGGGCAGGCCTAGCCACCCCCCAGACCCTATGGAAGAGCGGGAGGGGGGCAAGGTGACTGGACAGGCGTCTGGCTGCCTCGTGATCACATAGTGACCACGGGGCGATAAGAACAACAACTAAGCCTAGAACATAACCAACTGATTCAAGAGATGAGCTATAGGGAAGCAACCGAGCTGAAAAGCGGTAGCATAAAGGCCCAATGGGCCATGACCTAGGCTAAGCGAGCCAGACCGCCTTAACCTAACCTAACAATATCACATAAATATACAAAATGAATAACAAAATGAAAGAAAGAAAACAAAATAGTAGGAGAAAAAATCCAGGAGTGTACGACTAACCCGAAGGCAAGTCTACCACTCAAAGCTAGCCGGGGCCGATACTAAGAGCCGTGGCTAGGGTCTGGATGGAAGAGCCTACATAAGGTAAAAGACATGCATGCATGACAAAACCGTGTAGACCTTACCCTAAACAAAGCGGATAATAAAAATAGAGCGTACAAAAGCCAGGGGAAGTTCTGGGTATGGGCGACCCAGAACGGACCCACCACGAGGCAGCAAAACCATGCTGCCATGCTTCCGACCTAGAGACCGTATTTATACCTAAAAAACGGCAAATACGTGCTCAGGGCCGGAAAAAACCAATTGGCAATAAACATTGAGTACTTAACTTAGCTGCTGCGATGGCTGCACGCTCCATGGTAATAAAATCCAAAGGAAAGGGCACAAAAACACAGAGAAGAAAATGGCACGTGTGTCTCGTGTGCGCTAACTGAAAAGGATGTCCACCAGAGGCGCAGCAGTCGGCAGCATGGGATGGAGTAGTAGTAGTAGGTGCTGCCCACTCTGTGGGTCGGCTCTCCTCTTGGGGGATTTTGTAGTGGGAGTATTCTATTGGCATTTGGCTCGTGGTAGTGGTCTCACTCGCCATAGTGTTCATACCGACACTCTCTGGGAGAGTGAGCGAGTCAGTTATACTGACCTTTTTCTTTATTTATTTATTCTCTGGTATGTGTTAGTACATTTACCCTAGAAATAATAGATTAAAGGATATTTCGCGCAGCGACACGAGCTGAGCCCAGAAATAATTCTTTTCACTCCCACAGGATAGAAATATTATTTCCTGAGGGAGAGAGCATGTTATTTGTTTCTTTACAGGCTCTTCAGTTGTCAGCCCTGCTTCTTGCCTGGAAGTCTGGCAGCGGCAGTATTCCACTCAGAACTTGGGAGCCCCTCTGCTTCACTTCCCTCTGACAGAGATGCCACTTCACCAATTTGGTATGCTTGTTGGTGCTGGGAAGAGAGCGTTTGGAACTGAGTCAGTGCTGCCGGCAGTGTATTCCTTGCTGTCATCGGGGCTCCTTCTTGCTCACCAACAATACTGCATCATCATGCGGGGATACCAACCTTATAGATTGCTTTTCTGATGTGTGGATATCATCTGCCTATGGTACCCTTTTGTCATGTGAAAAATTGTAGTATGGTTATGCTTTATGTTTTTCTGCACTACACAATGATTTCTCTCTCTTTGTAACAGTAATCGGCTGTGTGACATCACAAATGGGCCTGTGACGTCTTGGCTTCTTTTGACTGCATAATTTGATGGTGCTGCATTCAAGTGAGGAGCCATCTCTCTTCCACTTCTATCGGCAATGGATTTTCTTGCTAAATTCTTCGCTATTCTTCAAGTGTATGTTTCCTGGGGAGGCTCTGCGGTTGCTGTAGGAGATGAAAGAAGACCTCTTCGCCATCTTTGCCGTCACTAAGACCTTTGACTTGGCTACAAGTCCGAATGCCATGACATCACTCTTACCCATCCACACATGCAATCAGCTGTCAGTCAGTCGGAAGAACTTTGGGTAAATCCATCAATTCATCCTTTTTGATGAGTGGACTGACTCTGCCCATAAACTAGCGACTACACGTTAGTTAAACACTGGATTCGATTAACTGACAGAAGAACTGTCAAGTAAACCTAATCGTGAATACTTGGCCTTGGATTGGTAAACACCAAGAAATCTTAATTAATATGAAGAATGGAAGCCCTAGTTGCATCCTTCAAGATGATCAGGAGCTGGAAGTGGTTAAGTGGGCTTAGATCAGTAATGTCTCCAGCCTCCCCTTTTACTTTCTTACTTTTGATAGATTCACAGTTTTTCTTTTTATTATATGCTTTTCTAGTTTGGACTGTCACTTGTGATTAGTCTTTTATGATCTTAGGCTTCAAAAAGAAATATGTAATGACTGTGATGCTCAAGTACCAAGGTGGCTCCAGAACATTTGATGACCCCAGGGTTAGGCTCCATTCTCACCAATATTTTTTAAGGAAGATGGTGGTGGCTAAAAAGTGTAAATGCCACTCCAGACTCTGCCTACCAAAGAAAGCCTTCACCACGTCATCAGGTTTCTGCTCAGTACCAATGGAATGGAAGTACAGTATGTCAAGGATTGTGGAGGTACTTCCTAACATGTTACATATAAAAAGTAGTTATAGGTAGTCCTTGGTTAACAGCCAATAACCAAAAACTGTTGTTAACAGGAACATCACAGTAAATATGGTAATAAATGGTGTTTACAACACCTTAAGCACTGATAAACTGCTTAAAGGTGCCATTAACTGGTTATCGGTGCTGATAAACTGCTTAACCGATAAATCATTAACTGGGAGAAAATTGCTTACTGACGCTGATAAACCATTACTGGCCCCTAAAATTGCTTACTGATGCTGATAAACTGCTTACCAATGCTGATAAAGAGCTTACAAGCCCAGAAAATCGCTTACTGACACTGATGAACCATTTATTGGTGCCGAAAATCGCTTACCAGTGCCAAAAACCTGATTAACATTTTGTCGTTAGCCAAGCTTCGTAAAACCGAAATGCTGTCAACTGATGCCGCCGGTAAGCAAGGAAAAGGATGCACTATACCTGTAATAATCATGACGCCTCTAGTGTCCAAGCTTAAGTGGCTGGGCAGTTTTTTGAGGGTTCTTAGTTGCATATACTAGATAGAAGTCCAAGAAGATGGAGGCCTTTGTGATGTTATTAAGGTCAAAGGAACTCTGAGTCAAAAATGATTGTGCAGAGCTTTCGGATGACCCATATTAAACAAATCTTGGAATAATGCTGATTAGAACTTCTTTCCTCTTGATAATTGTTGTAGTGGAAGGTGGTAATAGAGTAAAACAACTTAACCATCCCAGGAGTGATGGGTAGATCTTAAAGGTAGAGAGGCTGTTTCACAAGCATATTCTTAAAGCATAAAACCTGAGCTGCAAAGGTAAAATCAAATCAAAGCAAGATTTACCTTAATCACTGCAGATATCATGCATGCTAACATTGACCAGTATTGAAGCTCTTTTATTACACTTACTGTTAGATTGTCTGACTGGCGGTATCACTGATGCGGATGCTTATAAAAGGCTTTAATAGTACTTTAAGGTAGTAAGTTGGCTAATGCACAACCTCCCTACTGAAATACTACCATTATAAAAAATAGGACCTTTCTAAGATTGGCCAGAAAATCAGATATTGGATACTTCTCCATATGTATGGCCCTTCTTTGTCCACATGCACCAGTCTGGAACTCTGCATTCTGGCATCTTTCCTTACTCCTCTGGCAATATGGAATATGCTGCACATTTTCATCATCATAACAAATGCTCAACCATTTATACAGTTAATCCCTGGTATTTGCAGGGGATAGGGACCACAAACACAAGTGAATTCTAGTAGCTAAAATCCACGAATACAGTGTGCTAAGACTGGGTAACAAAATATAACAGTAATACTGTTTGTTGTAAAATTAGGTGCACTACTCAGTGAAACAAAATTAATAAAACTAATTTAGTTCTATGAAAATATTTGAGAAGGTGGTGGAGTAATAGCTTAGTAAAAAAAATTATCAACAATTGTTAGGTTGGATATGCCAAAGAAATCAACTACAGAGGCAGCTGTTATTATAAAACAACTACACAAGAAGTACCATTCAAAGTGGAAGCAATACATAACATTCATTGATTTGGAAAATTTTATAGTGCACAAAGACAAGCAAACAGATGGGCAATACTACTTTAACCAGAAATCTAGAGTATACAATGGCAATTGTCAAAAGAAATTGAAATAAGTTTCTTGTTCAAAGATAGAGCAGAAGGGGGAATAAAAAGTGGCCATGCAGATTCCTTTGGAGAGTTGTAGGAAATCTCTGTACTTTAGCAAAATGTTATTTTCATGATAAAATAAATTTTTGAACATACTCACCTGGTAGTTATATATAGAGATTACGTCCCTGACGTCACGGCAGAATTTCAAAACTCGCGGCAATCGCCGATTGGGTAGTCAGGTGCACCACCTGTGCGCCCTCTACCAGGTACGTAGCACCATACCAACTATTCCTCAGATCTTCCATGCCCATAGTTTCTAGAGGGGAGGAGGGTGGGAATTTAATTATATATAACTACCAGGTGAGTATGTTCAAAAATTTATTTTATCATGAAAATAACATTTTCAAACATCTAACTCACCTGGTAGTTATATATATAGCTGATTAACACCTTTGGTGGAGGGTCAGAAACAGCTATCATCGTTGGAATTGACATAAGTGTTAATAAAAACAACTTACGGGTTCGTACCTGTTAAGGAAGCTGACTTTAATGATATCCTGTCTCATTGTGTCTGCTTTCCTTATGAGGTCCAGCGATCCACCCAGGGGGCTGAAGACCTCTTGGAGACTGTCAACCGGTCAAACCTCTATGTGACTAGACTCCCTACAATACTCTTGTTTTCCGGGCACTACTAAGGAACAAGTTGATCACCTGACTAAAGATCAATGATTGTGGAAGACTGCATCCAGTCTCCACAAACAACCATAACTTTTCAATAGTTCCAAGAGAAGAAAGAGTATTGGATTATGGGTTTTAAGGGGTAGACCCTTTTCCCACTACTGAAAGAGCTGCTACAAACGGACCCAGTGTGTAGCAGTCTTCATACAAAGTTTGCACTTGCGTAAGATAGTGCGACGCAAAAACTGACTTGCTCCTCCAGAATGTTGCGTCCAGGATATTCTGAAGAGATCTATTTTGTTTAAATGCTACCGAGGTTGCTACAGCTCTAACCTCGTGAGTCTTAACTTTAAGTAGCTTCATATCTGCTTCAGTACATGCTGAATGCGCTTCCCTAATTAATTGCCTTATAAAAAAGGATAGCGCATTCTTCGACATTTGCAGAGAGGGTTTCTTGACCGAACACCAAAGCCCTTCTGAAGTGCCACGTATTTGTCTCGTTCTCTCCAAGTAATGCCTCAGAGACCTTACCGGACAAAGAACTCTCTCTACTTCCTCACCCCGTGAGATCCGAGAGGTTATTCGGAATTTCGAATGACTTGGGCCAGGGTTGAGAGGGGCGTTCGTTTTGGCTAGGAATCCCAACTGTAGCGAGCAAATGGCTTTGCCCTGTCTGAAACCTACAGTTTTGCTGAGGCATGGATTTCGCTGACCCTCTTTGCTGTTGCTAGGCTAATCAGGTAAGAGAGTTTTCATGGTGAGGTCCTTAAGGGATGTTTTCCTGTATGGGTTCGAACCTGTCACTCATGAGAAACTTGAGGACTACATCCAAATTCCAAGATGTTGAGGATTGTATTCTTTCCTTAGTTGTCTCGAAGGATCTAAGAAGATCTTGTAGATCCTTATTATCAGATAGATTAAGGTTTCTATGCCTGAAGACAGCTGCTAGCATGCTCCTATAACCCTTGATAGTAGAAGCAGAAAAGGTTACGTCTCTTCTTGAGGTATAGCAGAAAATCTGCTATCTGAGTCACAGAGGTACTGGAAGAGGAAATAGAGTGTCCCTGCACCATCCTCTAAAAGTCTCCCACTTCGATTGGTATACTTAATGGTTGAAGACCTCCTTGCTCTTGCAATTGCACTCGCTGCCTCCCTCGAAAATCCTCTAGCTCTTGTGAGTTTTTCGATAGTCTGAAGGCAGTTAGCTGAAGAGCTTGGAGGTTTTGGTGATACCTTTCCAAGTGGGGCTGTTTGAGTAGATCTACTCTTAACGGAAGGCTTCTTGGGGTGTCCACCATCCATTCCAGTACTTCTGTGAACCATTCTCTTGTCGGCCAGAAGGGTGCCACTAGAGTCATCCTGGTTCCTTCGTGAGCCACAAACTTTTGTAACACTCTGTGTACCACTTTGAATGGGGGAAAGGCGTACACGTCTAGATGTGTCCATTCAGAGAACGCATCTATGTGGATTGCTTCGGGGTCTGGGACTGGAGAACAGTAAGTCTCCATCCGTCTTGTCTGCGCTGTTGCAAAGAGATCTATGCAAGGGCGCCCCCAGATTCGCCATAGACTCTTGCAAACTTCCTGATGGAGAGTCCATTCTGTTGTCAAGACTTGATGTTTTCTGCTTCTCAGGATGTCTGCTCTCACATTCTTTCTCCCTGAATGAAGCGTGTTACTAGAATCACGTTTTTTCCTTTTGTCCAGAGGAGCAGTTCTCTTGCTGCTCTGTATAGAGAGACTGAGTGAGTCCCGCCTTGTTTGCTGATGTAGGCCAACGCCGTTGTGTTGTCGAGTTGACTGTACCACTTTGTTCCGGACTACGCTCTCTAATTCCTTGAGAGCTAGGAAAACTGCAGTCAATTCTTTCAGATTGATGTGGAACTTTACTTGCTCCTTGTTCCAGAAGCCCGAGACTTCTAACTTCCCCAGTGTTGCTCCCCAGCCCGAGTCCGAGGCGTCGGAAAACAACACTAGGTCTGGGTTCCTCTGCTCTAGGGAGAGGCCTTCCTGGAGCTTGACGGGATCGTTCCACCACTGTAGATAGTGTTTCATGTCGTTCGAAACAGGAATACACATTGACTCTAGTGTCTTCTTGTCCCAATGCTGATTTAGATGAAACTGGCAGAGGGCGTAGGTTCAGTCTTCCAAGGAGACAAACTGTTCTAGCGAGGAAAAGGTCCCCAGCAGACTCATCCATTCCCTCGCAGAGCACTTCTGTTTCTTTAGAAGTTTCTTATTTTCTCTAAAGCTTGTTCCGTTCTCAATGTGGACGGAAAAGCCCGAAAAAACCTGACTCTGAATCCTCATTCCCCAAGTACAAGATTTCCTGGATGGGATCAGTTGGGATTTCTGGTGGTTTATCAGAAGGCCTAGGTCTTCTGATAATCGAATTGTTTTCTGAAGATTCTCCAGACAGTTGGCGTAGGAATGGGCTCTGAGGAGCCAATCGTCCAGATACAATGAGGCTCTGATGCGCGCGTCTTGTGTAGCATTGCTGCTACGTTGCTCATAAGTTTTGTGAAAATTTGAGGTGCGGTATTTAGACCGAAACAAAGAGCTCGGAATTGAAATGTTTCTGTCTTGTAAACCAATCTTAGGTACTTTCTGGAGTTTGGGTGGATCGGACGTGAAAATAAGCATCCTGGAGATCCAACGAAACCATCCAGTCGTCTCGTCTGACTGCAGCAAGAACTGATTTCGTTGTCTCCATAGTGAATTTTGTTTTCTTCACGAAAAATTCAGGGAACTCACGTCCAAAATCGGTCTCCATCCGCCCACCGAGTTCTTGGGGTTGGGGACCAGGAATAATCGATTGTAAAACCCCGGAGACTCCAGGTTCTGAACTCTTTCTATTGCTTCCTTCTGAATTAGCATAGAAACCTCTTGTTGTATCGCTAGAGTCTTGGACTCCTCTCTGTACTTGGCTGACAGATCGATCGGTCTTTTCTGCTAAGGGGGGTTTTTCCAGAAAGGGATCTTGTATCCTTCTTTGAGAAGCTGAATAGACCAAGGATCTGCTCCCTTTTTTCTCCCATGTTTGCCAGAAATTTTTGAGTCTGGCTCCTACCACTGTCTGAAGAAGAACTTTGTCAGACTTATTACTTCCTCCTCTGAAGCCTCTTTTCTTGGAGTTTTTTGTAATAGGTCTTGCATTCCCTCTCCTGAGGGATCTACCTCGAAAGGGCCGAGAAACTACGTGGTAGAGGAGTGGTTTCTTTAAGTTTTCTGTCCTGCAAAACTTGACGGAACAACTCTCCTTGCTGCTTTAGTCATCAGATCTTGTGTCGCTTTTTGAGTCAGAGCTGAGGATACTTTCTTTTACCAAACTATTGCGGAAAAAGATGAGTCGAAAGGGGAGCGAAAAGCAGTTCCGCTCTCTGAGTGAGCGTTACTCCACTCGAAAGAAAAGAACAAAATTGGGCCCTTTTCTTCAAGATTCCAGCTGAGAAAAGGGCTGCTAGCTCGTTCGACCCGTCTCGAAGCGCTTTGTCAATGCATGACATAAGGTGAACGAGTTCTTCCGTTTTGGTAGACTTCAAGTTTTTCAATTTCTTTCCCAACGAAACCCAGAGTCCAGTCTAGGAAGTTAAAGACTTCGAAGCTCTAAAAATCCCTTTGAGGAGGTGGTCCATTTCAGAGGAAGACCAAAACACTTTCGTCTTCCCCATGGCCGTCCGACGAGAAGAGTCCACAAGACTAGAGAAGTCCCCATGGGAAAGAAGCTGGACTCCCAAACCTAGGACTTCTCCAGTGTCGTACCAGATGCTGGATTCTGGATTGGAAGCTAATCTGGCCGGAGGAAATGAGAAAAGCTGTTTTTCCCTGGTCTTTCTTAGAGTCCATCCATTCCTTCATTAATTTCAAGGCTCTTTTCGAAGAGCGTGATAATACCATCTTCGTAAAGTCGGATTCTTTAGAAGCCTTCCCTAAAGTGAACTCTGAAGGTGGAGAACGAGGGGCAGCTGGCACAAAACTTTCTGGAAAAAGTTCCGCAAAAACTTTCATAAGCCTTTTAAGATCTGGCTGAGGTTGTAGATCTGTTTGATATTCTTCCTCGGAAACGACTTGCATCTGATCAAAAGGAGAATGGGGGATGTCTTCATTCCTTTCTTCTGATTGAGACACAACTGATGTAGCGATGTCATGTTTGCGTTTGTGCATCCTGCTGTCCAGTTTCTTGATGCCTGGAGTCTTGTCGTCCAGTACCTTGATGCCTGGTGTCCTGCATCCTGTCTCATGACGATTTTCGTCCTGGCGTCTTGCTTCAAGACGTTTTTTGTTTTTTCGTCCTGGCGTCTTGCTTCAAGACGTTTTTCGTCCTTGCGTCTTGCTTCAAGACGTTTTTCGTCCTGGCGTCTTGCTTCAAGACGTTTTTTTCGTCCTGGTGTCTTCCTTCAAGACTTCTTTCGTCCTGGCGTCTTGCTTCAAGACGCTTATCGTCCTGCTGTCTTGCTTCAAGATTGTGTTCATCCTGGCGTCTTGTTTCAAGACGCATATCGTCCTGCTTGTATTGCTTCAAGATGTTTTTCATCCTGGCGTCTTGTTTCAAGACGTTTTTCGTCCTGTCGTCGTGCTTTAAAACGCGTCGTCCTGGCGTTTAACAGTAAGAGTAGCAGGTTGATATGACTGCATAAGAGAGGAGAGTTTCTGCTTAAAATCTTGCAGTACGGAAAACTGTGGAGCTTCTTGCTGCTGGGAACAGACTAGAGAAGTTGCAAAGTCAATCTCTCTCTCTTCATTCTGTTCGTCTTGAGATGAAAGGCCTGAAGAACGCCAATCCGAAGGAGGAGCAGGAGCATGCACTGAAGGCATCCAATCGTCCGATGCTTCCTTTACTCCTACCAAAGACGACGGCCGCCTGTGCGGTATCTTACGTCTTATATTGGTAGGAGAGCAAACATCGGAGACGAAAGGGAAGCGAACAGGAGTTGTAGCACGCACCGAAAGTCTCCCTTCGTCCGATCCTTCCTTACTTCCTGCCAAAGACGACGGCCGCTTGTGCGACATCATGCGTCTTGATTGGCAGGAGAGCAAGCATCGGAATCGAAAGAGAAACGATCCGGAGTTGCAGTTTGCACCGAAGGTTTCCCCCTTTCCAATATTTCCTTGCCTCCTACCAAAGACGATGGTCGCCTGTGCGACGTCTTACGTCTTAATTTGGTAGGAGAGCAAATATCGGAACCTGAAGGGAAGCGCTCGGGGTGCTGCTCCAATGACTACATCCTGGACGCTCTTGACGTATATCGTCCTGGCGTCCAGTATCAAGACGCTCGGCGTCCTGGATTTCCTTTTAATGGGTCTGGATTTAGAAGTCTGACGCCAGCCCCGTCTGGGTACTGCGTCGTCAGAAGACGAAGAAAACACTTTAAACCTCGCCTTTCCTATAGCGAGGGTGAGGGCGTCCTGGGGATCGTCTACAGGTGACGCTCGAGGGGAACGACCGCTCGGGAGCTAAAACCTCTCGCCTCCCTTCGTCGGTCGACTTTCCTTCTCACAGGGGTTGGTGAGCTTGGAAGAGGTCTAGGACTAGGAGCACGACAAGTCCGAGCGGCCGCACCCTCCACTGCACTTGCACTAATTTCACTATTCACTTTAATATCTCTCATATTAGACCATAATTTATCCCTGTCTTGTGCCAGGGATTCTACCCGTTGACCAAGGGCTTGAATGGCCGTCATCATGTCCTGTAATGATGGACTTTTATCTGTTTCTGAAACTGGATTTGGTAATGATACAACAGGAGGAGGATCAATAGGATTATCGAGGGATAGAGAACTATCTATTCCTTGACTGTCTATGGAGGAGCGAGACAAGGTCTTCTTCGCTCTCCTTATCCTATCCTTCTCTAATTTACGCACATAGCGGTAATATTCAATCCATTCAGTCTCAGGCAAGCCCACACATTCATCACATCTATCACCTATCTCACAAACTTTTCCTCTGCATTTACTACAAATAGAATGAGGATCTAAAGAGGATTTAGCAAGTCTAGTCTTGCAACCTTTCACACACATTCTCAAACTTGAAGCAGAATCAGACATGATGAGAAATCAAAAAGAGAGATCAAAAACAAGCAAAGGTCAAACCAACAATATCGAAACGAAATCAAAATCCAATCAAGCGGAAAGCCAAAGCCCAAGTGTACTTCACCAAATAATTACTGCAAAAGACACGGGCTATAACGAGCGAAGTTCCAACGATGTCACCGTAGCGGCGGCAGGGAAGATCTGAGGAATAGTTGGTATGGTGCTACGTACCTGGTAGAGGGCGCACAGGTGGTGCACCTGACTACCCAATCGGCGATTGCCGCGAGTTTTGAAATTCTGCCGTGACGTCAGGGACGTAAGCTATATATATAACTACCAGGTGAGTTAGATGTTTGAAAATGAAACAGATGGGATCACATGATAGTATTAGAATTGCAAAACATATTTGGATAAAGATTTAACATGCCTGAAATGTACAGGAGCAGCATGGGGAGAAAAAAGCACCATGTTGTAGCAATAGTGTTGGCCTTAGAAGAGCTGGAACACTTCTATTGCCTTTGGGACCCAGTGGACATGGAAGCAGGTATTAGGAGGGCAATAAGATAAATAGCAACTATGGGTGAAGTGGAACGAGATTTCTCAACTATTTTTAAATAAACCAATCCTATTATTAAACAGCAAATCCATACATACATTTGTAAGGCCTTTACTTCTCCATGTCACATGGATACTGGCGAAGATTGAGAGATTTTGAAAATATGCAACTTTAACAATGCTAAGTTTCATGGCAGAAGTTCATTGGAAAGCTCAAATTACATATAGCAGTCATAGATAAGGTGTCCAGGGGTTGCAAAATAGACTGATTTTAAAGAAAGAGACAGTTAGGACATATTAGTAGAAGGGCTGAGAAGCTGTTATTTTCCGTTTTGTCTTTTAACTTGTATGGATATTCTGTTCTATGGAAACCTTTCAAGTTGCTTCACTAAGCATATTATTTTATTTTAAATACCGGTTATAATTTTTTATAACTTTTCACATCACCTTGCAGGAAGACCAAAAGTAGATGGAGGTGTCACAGTTGAGAAGGTGGACTAGCTGGCAAGTATAGATGGAATAGGATGAGGAGTCTTAATTTTCCATTAGTCAAATAGACATTTTTCCAAATAAAAAACTTCTTGAGAAGGGCTTGAGCTCTGTCATGTGTTCAGAAGTTTTCCAGTGGTTCAGTATCCCTCCCTAAATGTTTGACCATCTCCATACACAACACATAGTATGACTATACCATTTCTTGACACATCAACCATATACATATACCAAGCCTGAAATCATAAGTACATTTAATAAACTGTAATAGGCACAGACCATAAAGAAGACTATAAGTTCCCTAATAAATTCATGTCTTCGGTAAACAGTGGGATTGATTGAAGATAATTTTTGCTACTACAGTTCGCTTCTTTTTCTTGAAGCTCAAGGACTGAGGTTAATCTCTTGTCTTCCAAGTACTGATGCAGTATATTTTAAGTGATGTATTTGATTTTAGTATGGAACATCAGAACATATATGATAAATTTTGATTCATCTATATAAACCCATTATATTTATCATGAAGTATATAGTTTCATTGTGAATTCCACTTCACTATATACAATATATTTAAAGGGTACTCCTTCAAGCAAGATATGTTTCTGCTCTTTGACTGCCAGAATAGACACTTCTAAAGTACTGTATGCTATATTGTTTGTATCTGTGAAACAAAATAAAGAAGTTTTAATATTATTTATCTCACTGTCTACAGGAAACTTACATTACAAGTATGTTTAAAGGAACGGTTGTCTGTTTAAATGCACTTAGTGTAGATTTTTGAATTTTGCTTAGTTATAAAAAAAACTTTTGAAAACATGAGTTACTGTATAGTACTTTCAACCCAATCAATATATAGTGCATAGCTGGTGAACAACAGCTATAAGTCCCTTTACAATGTTGTCATGGAGGCATTAGGTTTTATAAGCTTTAATTGCAATCTGAAGGCAAGAGCAGTGTAAATTAATATTATTGTTTTTTTTACCTTTCAGAAGGCTTTACTTTGAAGAAGTGCCGTAGACGCTGTGCACGGAAGTCAAAGTTTTTCAGTTTCACTGAATACATAACAAATGTACTTGAAAATTATGAGTTCATACCAATTATGAGTCAAAGTTTTTATGGAAAAGCCGAGAGTTTCACAGTAGAGGAATCCTTTTCAAAAACTAAAAAGGCTTCAGAAAGAGACAGTTGCTTATCCTCAAGTGATAACTGCAGTGTTTCATTAACACTGCAGGAGAGACCTCCAATGTCAAAAGAGTTCATTAGGAATGGTTTGGAAGCCTGTTTTACTGAATATAAGGGCATGTTTTATTTAATTGAACCCTTGACGGGTCTTCAACTAGCCCTGCAACCAGTATTAGAAGCATTAGTATTATTAGACAGAGTAACTTACTTAAAAGAAGCAAAGTTTGAGAAAGTCTGGCTTGAAGAAGTCTTTGATGTTGCTGTCTCACCTAGAAATGTTGCATTAATTGCTGTTAGATGACTGTTACCGTATTTGGTGGCGTATAAGACGGACCCCTATTTTACAAGGATATTGGAAAAAACAATTTTAGTATGTTTCTTCATCCACTTATGTAAAAATATTTTTTAATGATTTTGTAGGGAAAAATGTGAGATTCTGTGCAATATTGTTTGAGTAGTATTGGAATAAAATATGGGCTCTGTATGAAATTTATCATAAATAAACAACGTGCTGTGCTATGGTTTTGTTTACTCCACTCATTGCATACAGCTGACAGGCTAACTACCAATGCATCAGATGCAAATTTTTGAAAATTCGTGACAAGAGACAGATAATTCGGCTTGTTTTCAATACACTTAAATGTACAGTATATGCAGAATATCAATTTACATATACTTATGTGCAATTACACCCAATTGACCCAATACAGTTCAATGTTCTCTTGTTTGTGAGTTTTTTGTGTGTACAGTAGGTATATACTATGGACTAAGAATATTCTTTGAAATCATCCACAACAATGTCCTTTGAATTCTCTGCTTCTCCTAAGGCTTCTGGCAAAAAGCCTAAGCACCAGAGGCCCCTACAGTTGATGACAAATGAGAAAGTAGACAATTGTTAAGAGAGGGCAAAAGTCATAGAGAAGTAGCAGCCCATTACACGTGTCTAAAAGCGGAGTCGCCTGCATCGTGAACTAATATGAACAAGGTAAAATACTTGGGGAGGTCGTTCTTGAAGAACTTCTTGTCGGTCTCTCAACTATCCCACCAACGGACCAGGGTTTTGAATAATTTTGTAGTCTGTACAAATTAAACAGGAAAGCCAGGTAGATGTAGACAGTGGTAAAGGCATGGGCTAAGAATGAAGAAAGGGCCACAAATTTTACCAATACGCTTAATGAGCTCATGCAGCCTTACCATACCACCTTTGTTAACATGTTCAATTACCTCAAGAAGGTGGTGCCTCCCGAAACCCCTGAAGAAGGTGAAGAGGCAACCTCAGAGGAGATGTAATTCCTCTACTTTGCTGTGCAGTCATATCTTCATTGTCATTCATCGGACTGCACATCTAATTCATCATCATCATCATCTATTATCAACATTCACCACCAGTGAGTACCCACATGATTTAATACTATTATTATAATATTAATGTTAGATATACAGTAAATAATATGAAAATGTTATTGTTATGATACAATAAAGTTTGTTCATACTTACCTGGCAGATATATATATAGCTGTATTCTCCGACGTCCGACAGAATTTCAAAACTCCCGGCACACGCAGTGGGCGGCCAGGTGGTTAGTACCCATTCCCGCCGCTGGGAGGCGGATATCAGGAATCATTCCATTTTCTATTCAGACTTTTTCATACCACCCTGTCCCCTGAGGGGAGGTGGGTGGGTACTTTAATTATATATATCTGCCAGGTAAGTATGAACAAACTTTATTGTATCATAACAATAACATTTGTTCATGAAACTTACTGTCAGATATATATATAGCTGAATCCCACCATTGGAGGTGGGAAGGGACAGAATAGAAGGATTTAGGAAACACCTCAAGTGCAGATGATTGACATCTTGATTCCTTACCTGTTAGCATAGCTGACTTCTTGATTACTGTCACCGAAGTCTGCTTTTGCTTTACTAGAGTTGCCAACAAGGTAGTGACCTGTGTAGTTGGTGCGCTCTAGATGATCTGTCAACGGGGGCGTGACCACAATGTGACTAGACCATATTGACCATACTGTGAGGGCAACGAAGCTAAAACCACCACCTGACCTAACCTATCGAAGTTAGTCCCATAACTTCTAGGCTAACGAAAGGGAAAGCGCCTCAAGCGACCAACCCTTCAAAGTTAAAAGCACACCTATCCCTTTTTCTATAGGATAGGATTCGTGCTGCTTCCTGCCTCCAATAATATTTCTACGGATATGTATGGTCCTAGCGACTCGCAGATCTCATATGTCGTCTTCACATCCCGTCGGGAGTGTGAAGCGAACACAGAGTTGCTTCGCTCAAACGTGGCACTCAGGATATATACTGAGTGTCATGCTCTGTTGAAATGCTTCCGAGGCCGCGCCCTCACCTCGTGAGCATTTACTTTAAAAGGTTTCAAATCTTTGTTCAAACATGACGAATGAGCCTCTTAGAAAAGACTCCTTAAAAATAACGCCAGGGCGTTCTTCGACATGGGCAAGTCTGGTCTTTTTACGGAACAACACCGCAGATTGTCCGAATGACCTTGACTTTCTTTAGTTTTATCAAGATAAAACTTGAGAGCCCCGACAGGGCACAGGACTCTCTGTGGCTCTTGCCCAATAATTTGTGCCATCCCCTTGATCTCCAGGCCTCTGGGCCAAGGGTTAGACGGGTTTTTCGTTCTTAGCAAGAACGGAAGGCTTAGAGGACACCGAATTATGTCCTCTAAAGCCAAAACCTCTGATGATGGCTAAAAAAAAAAAACCTCACTAACCCTCATTTCCGTAGCTAGAGTGGTTAGAAAATTAGCCTTTCTGGTCACGTGTATTAAGTTTACAGAAAGGAGAGGTTCGAAATGCTTTGACATCAAGAACTTCAGACTACGTCTAAGTTCCATCAAGATTTCCGCAGACCTCAAAGATCGTGAAGGGCTTTGTTGTTTGACAGATCCGAATCTCTGAGCCTAGAGGCCGTCAACAACATATTTCCGTATTCTACAATCGTTGGGACTGTTAGCTTATCCCATACTTCAGACGGAATGGGAAGGCGGTAAAGTCATTCACAGAGGTCAGAGGAGAGGAACAGTCATTCTTCCTGGCCCTATGTCCAGAAACGGCCCACTCCGATTGGTACACTGCAAAATATGCAGCACTGCTTTGCTTTGGCAATGAGACTTGCAATTAATCTTGAAGATCCTCTCGCTTCTTGACAGTCTGAACGCATTCAGACTCAGATCGGAGAGATTTTAGGTACCTCTCGAAGTGAGGCTGTTAGAGTAGACCGATTCTCTCGGGAAGGGTCCTTGGAAAGTGCTCTCTGAAGGACGTGACCTCTGTGAATCCAGCCTCTCGAAGGCCAACATGGGGCGATCAGCGTCTTTCTCACTCCCTCTGACGCCAGCGATTATCTTATTACATTTCCTAAGCTTTTGAATAGGGAAAAGGGCTAACCAACTATCCCCATTCCATACTATAGGATGGCGTCCTATTGCTAACCACGCGAACATCGGATCCGAGAATAAGTGAAGGGCGCAACGTAGAAGGAAGCTTCTTCGTCTTCAATATTGCAAAATCTACGAAAGGACGTCCCCAAAGTCTCCACAACTCTCGACATACTTCTAAGCGAGGATTACTCAAAAGTCAAACGTCAGTAGTTGCTGCCGTCGATCGAGAAGATCCGCACGGACGTGCAATCGTGTAACGAACCTCTTAAGGATCGTTACGTTCCGTGCCTATGCCGATAACCATCTCTCTTTTCTTGGGATATGAGAGAGCTGCGGAATTATCTGAGATGATTTGGACCACTCGACCCAAAACCTCACTCTTCGAGGAACTGGAGAGCCAACCAAATTGCTTCCAATTCTTTTAGATTATGTGCCAGGACCTCTGTCCGGATGCCTGGCTCCCTCTCATTATCACCTGAGTGATCCTTAACCCATTGAGAGACGTTTAGAATTATCTCTAGATCTTTGATGTTATTTCAGTTCTCCTGTAGGAAAAACTGTAGAGGTCTGAATTGCAGTCTATTCAGGGAAACAAGCTTCTCCAGCGAGGAAATGGTCCCCAGCAGACTCATCCATTCCCTCACTAAGCATGCTTCCTTCCCTAATAAGGCTGCGCTTTGCATAAGCAGGAGAGCATTATTATAGTGCTATGCTGCGGTAGACTCGTACAGAATTTCTGTTACAGTGCGGTAAGCAGCGCCGAACATGTCTAAGAGATATCTCTGTTGAAAATTTCTTAGCAAAAGGAAGTCGTTTATTCATGATTACCAGAAATCCCCTCAACCCGAGGCGAAAGTCATGATTGTAGGGCAGAGATACGGTTCGTAAATCAATCCCGCGGGAGAGAGAGACGTAACCGACTGAGCAGTACAACGAGCTACCTAACACTGAGTTGGTGACAGTGTGAGACACTGTGACAGTTACAGGCAGCAGCTTATGTTCACCTTCTCGCAGTCTTATGCCGAGTTGCCAGCTATTCTATTCATCTAAGGAATAGATTTTTCCATTATTTGAACAGAAACTCTCAAGTTGGCATATCTAAGCGAAACAGAATTCGCTAATACAGAAGCTGATTTTGTGTTGTCGTAACATTACGCTTAATTAACCAAATGTTAAATCGGAAACTCTGGAAAGTTGCCGGGAGTACCGATTAAATATATGCGTCATCCACAATGACAGCAACCTCTCGTTTCGCACTATTCTGCCTGAGTTACCAGCTACTCTCTTCTACGAAGGAAATAGGTTCGTTTACTATTATCGATCATAAGAAAATTCTCAAGCAGGCATATTTAAGCGAAACATAATTCGCTACATGCAGAAGCTGAGTTGGTGTTGTTGTAACAATACCTTCAAGCATTGTCCCTTACACCGGAACTCCTGGAAGTTTGCAGAAGTACCGATTAAATACACTTAAATAACAGTCCTTTCGGTTGCCATCTGTAGAGGTAACCACGATATGCGTCGTATGACTTGAACTTTACATTAGTAATATGACGCGAAGTTAAAATACCTAAGTATTGCAGTCACTTGAACATATAATTCTCTACTACATTCTTTCCTCGACGAGGAAGAGAGAGAATGGAAATCGACTGTCTTCATTCTCTTTGCCAAGAAAAGGAATAATATTATTCAAATGGAAATCCTCAAGTGAGAACCGAAGATCGAAAAGGAAAGTTCAAGCTTCTTATGATATTTGACATAAGACTTCATGGACGTAGTCTATAAGTCTTTTTCCTGGATGAGCCTCTGACTAAAGAATGAGAGCTCTTTCGAAATTTTGTTACTTATCCGCTTATGCGATAAAATGTTATTAAGAACTTTGTCAATGAGAAACTAACCCAATTGCATGACGGAAAGTAATCCAGGAATTCGAGCATATAGCCTTCCCGATTCCCGCAGAAATCGAGGAAGGGGTAGGATTCCTGATTAGAGACTGGGCTTACGACAGGAAGGACCTTAATGTTCCCCTTCGGCAGCGCAATCCCGAAAGCAGACGAGGCGTTTTATGACACCGAAATCTGCTTACAGTTTTCCTGGAATTCATCAAGTGATGGATTCTCTTGAACGCTCCCTTCGTAGAAAGAGAAGTAGACATCTTGACGAGACCAAACTCCTTCCTTTACTTCGACGACGCCCTCTTGAAGAGCGTTCTTGCAGGAATCCTGCCGAACGTCTTGATGCGTAGGACGCCTATCGTTTCTGAAGAACGTCCTGGCAAGTGCTCTAACCGAGCGTCATGACGTGTAGGATGCCGAGCGTCTTCAAAAGGCGTCCGCGATAGCGTCCTGGCGAGCGTCCTCGCTAGCGTCCTGGCGAGCGTCCAGATGTGTAAGACATCGAGCGTCTTCCAAAAAGCTTATCAATGTTTATGACGTCGAGCGTCTTCTGAAAGGCCACCCGAAAAGCGTCCTGAGGAGCCGCACACTGCTCCTGAAGTGTGAGAGCCCTATAGGAAGACGTAAGGCTATCGTCTCCAAGACGGCCTTAAAGACTTTCGTTACCTTCTAACAAAGACGGTGGCCGCCTGTGCAACATTTTGCGTCTTAGTAATGCAAATGAACATATCCAGACACGCGCTCAAAAAAAGGAACGCCGAGCGTTCCGAAAGGCATCGTCGCGAGGTGCTTGCCGAACGTCCTGATTGCATTCTTTGAGCGTCTTGAAGAGCGTCCGGAATAGAAGAGCGACGAACCTCAAGGGAAGCGTCATAGTGAATGACGTGCGTCAACACGAGTAACTTGAGAGGCTTCCTGGCGAGGGGAGAGCCGCTCATGAAACGCGAGCGTCCTAAGCATAAGTACGGTGATCGTCATCAGGACGAGTCTTCAGGACGTTCGCCACTCTTGACAAAAACGACGGCCGGCTGTGCGACATCTTGCGTCTTTGTCACGCTCATCGACACTGCAGAAGGGCATTTAAAAGGACGCCTGTGTGTTATTGGTATGAGGAATTCTTTGCCCTTCTCCTGTCGAAAACTAGGATAGTCTGTCCAGTGTCATCTCTGTCCGCTGACAGAGCGTCCTTAGGGACGAGTAAGATGCGTCTTGGCGAGCTGTTTGACTATGCAAATCAGCTTGCCGGACGTCAATCTTATGAGCTTGAACAATATCCCGTTTCGTAGTAAAGCGAACGTCACATAACGTATACATAACGCCATGAGGGGAGGAGGAAACCTTAGCCGATGACAAATAAGACCTCCTTGGAGCGTCCACCAAATTGGCGAAATCTCCTTGAGAAGAAGACGGTGCTTTCAATCCTGCTTCTTCTCCTGTTTCGTACCAGATCCCAGCTCTCCCTTTCAGTCTAGATGGAGGAAGTGCAAACGAAGTCTTCCTCTCGATAGAGCGTTGAATGTCTCGAAAGGCGTCCTTGTGAGGGTCCTGCCTTAAGGACATTTTTAATCTCTTGACCAAGACGACAGCCGCCTGTGCGACATTTTGCGTCTTTGTCACGCTTATCGATATTAAGTCAAGCCGAAGGGACGCCAGATCGATGTGGGTTCCCCGTAACCCTCCTTCGGCTTTCGACATGCCCTCTCCCTAGTCCTGGGAGTCCGACAGAGGTCCAGGCCTAGAGGCGTTATGGGGCGGATCTGACGTTCCCTCCTGACGAGAGAGAGGACGTGAAGCGTCCTCTTCTCTAAAGCTTCTTAGAGGGCGCGAGTCCTTCCGAGAGCTCCAACCTTGCGGGGAGGACGCCTCGGAGGACGAGAAGCAATCTTTCATGATTCGTGCACGTGCACGATCTTTGGCAGCCTTATCCTGCCGAAGGGACGCCAGATCGGTGGGGGGGGTTCCCGTAACCCTCCTTCGGTTTTCAACTTGCCCCCTCCCTGGTCCTGGGAGTCCGACAGAGGTTTAGACCTAGAGGCGTTATAGGACCGATCTGACGCCCCCTCCACAACACTAGGGGCAAAATCAACATCACTACACTCACAACACTGATTGGAGAGCGAGCACTTTTTCAAGCTTACTTGATGTAATCCACAATAATAGAAAGGGCATTACTTCTCACAGAACTTCCTCTAGGCCCGTAAGCCATACCACAGGGTTAGGCAAAATAAAGTCTACTGGAGGTTAGTAGGTTCATTATCCTAACTTCTGTTACTGTGGAGGAAGACCTCCTGATTCTATCACGCTCTAATTTGCGTACATACGAATCATACGTCTCTTTCGGAATCAGTCAACATTACACTAATTACATTGATCTCTCAACAAAGAAAACATGTAAACGTCATGTATACTAAACGAGTGTCTACCGAAGGTTTCGGTAGCCTCCCCTTACCCGTTGCAGACAACAAAATCTGAAACTAGGCTACCTAGATTCAGACATCATATGCAATGAAAAATTTTAATTAATTTATGATAGCGTATGCCTAGCCACAAATCCAAGTCCAATCATTCAAAAAAATAAGTAGATACTTAAGCGGCTAATGAAGTTTCAAAATCCTAGGCGGAGGTAGTGGAAACAGGTGTTTTCACTACCGCGACAGAGAAAAATCTGAATAGAAAATGGGAATGATTCCTGATATCCGCCTCCCAGCGGCGGGAATGGGTACTAACCACCTGGCCGCCCACTGCGTGTGCCGGGAGTTTTGAAATTCTGTCGGACGTCGGAGAATACAGCTATATATATATCTGACAGGTAAGTTTCATGAACAAAATACAGAATACTATTGATTTGCGAAAAAATTCGCATCTGCGAATAGTGGAACCCACAAATATTCTTATAGATATATTCCACAGAAAAACCCGCGGATGAGACAGTCTTCCCATTGAATAATTTTTAGATATATTCCACAGAAAAATCAGTGAAGAGTCCGCGAATCTTGAGAATGTGAATACCAGAGGTCCACTGTATCCTTTTAATACATTTCTTAAAAACAATAAACAGAGTCTAGTCTGCAGCATCACAAGATGGGTGATACAATATGTACTTGATAGTTTAATTCATGGTGAGGGAACACAAGTGTAAAAAATAAAAAATTTACTGAACTCTTAGTATGTATGCTGTCGTTTTCATATTACTGTTTCAACATCTCGTAAATGTGATGCAAACATGTATCTACAATTCCAATAAGTAGATTGGAGAATCTTGGAGAGTGACAAATAATGCATTTAAACACCAAAGAAGTGGCGACTGCCCTAATCTCATGGGCTTTAACCTTAAATGTGGGTACAAGTTCCTCCTGAATATCCTTTTGTGCCTCAAATATATCTCTCAAGAAAAAGGATGGCACATTCTTGGACACAGGGAGTGAGGAGGTCTTCACTAAACACCATAGGTTATGAGATCAACCTCTGACCTTCTTAGTCCTCTCAGGGTAACATTTCAGCACTCAACGTACAGAGAACTCTCTTCTGATCTGTCGGCCCGAGGATACTTGTCAGGTTCTTGATAGCGCAAGAACAAGACCAGGGATTGGACAGGGTTTCATTCTTAGCTTCTTTTGGTGGTAGCAAAGTGATTAAAATCTTCCTTGTCAGGTTCCTCAAAGACAAGGAGTGAAGGGGCTCAAAAGGAGGACCTGAAAGCCAAAAAAGGATGAAGTCTAGATTCCATGACACTGTAGTTGTCTTAACTTGCTTTGAAGAATCAAATGACTTAAGTTGCAAATATCCCGATTCTCCTCTAAAGTCAGGCCTGTATGCCTAAACACATTGTTCAACATAGCTTTATAATCCTTTATGGTTGAAGTTGCTGGGCCCTTAGAAGACCTTAGGGAGAGTAAAAAGTCCACTATCTCTGTCAGAGTTGTCTTAGAAGACAAGATGTCATGTCCTCAGCACCAGCTGTGAAAGACTGCCCACTTAACCAGGTATACGCTGGAGGAGGATTGCCATCTACAACTGGCAATAGCTTCTGCAGCTGCTCTTGATAACCCTTTTGCTCTGACAAACTTCTTGACAGTCTGAAGCCTGTCAGGGCAAGAGTGAACAAACCTCGGTGAAATCGACAGAAGTGCAGTAGCTTGAGTACAACTTGACACTGGAAGTAGCCTGGGTCTATTAGTAACCTGAAAAGATCCAGGAATCACTCCTTCTGTGGCCAAAATGGAGCTATTAGGGCCATGGAAACATAGTTGTGAGACTGGAACTTGTTGGCCACTTCCCTCACCATGCTGAAAGGATAGAAGGCATACTACACATTCAGACTGGACAAGTCCTGGATAACTGCATTCTTTACCCAAGCCACAGGGTCTGGAACAGGAGAAGCAGAAAAAGGGAAGACGGTGATTCCTCAACGTGGCAAACAGGTCTATCAACAGTTTTTCCTATCGTTTCCATGGGTCAGTGCATAACTGTGTATTCAGTGCCCACTCCATCGGTGGAAACTGTTAGCAGCGACTTAATTCATCCGCTAGGATGTTCAATCTACTTTGAATAAAGAAAGTAATGATCTGTGTATGGTTGGTTTGAGCCCAAACAAGAAGCTCCTTGGCCACTTCACAAAGGGAGGATGAATGGGTGCTTCCCTGTTTCTTTAAGTAGGCCAGGGCTGTCATGTTGGAGTGTACAACGATGGTCTTGTCGTACATCACTGATGCAAAATGTTGAGGGGCCAGATGTACTGCTTTAATTCCTTGACATTGATATGGAGCCTCCTCTCCTCTTGCAACCAAGTCCCTGCAACTTCCAATTCCTGAAGATGTGGCCCCTATCCCAGATTTGATGCATCTAAGAACAGGGTGAGATATGGGCTCAAAGGGGGCAGCAACTTCCCGATCGAAAATCTCCCTTCTACGAGCCACCACCGAAGGTCCTCCTTGATTTTGGTAATGATCGGGAAGACTAAAGAGTCTAGGAGTTTTTCCTGCACCAACTGGCCTTTAGGATGAACTGAAGGGGTCTTGAGTGAAGTCTTCCAAGGTCCGAACTTCTCAATGGATGGGATAGTGCCCAGGAGACTCATCCATTGGTTGGAGAGCAGGATGGGAGAGCAATAAATTTCTGTACTGTTTGGTGCCAAGAAAGTATTCTCTTCTTGGACAGAAAAACCTGAAAACCCAGTCAATCTTTATCCCAAAGTAAAGAATCGAATGACTCAGGACTAACTGCGATTTTAGGAAGCTGATTAACAGGCCCAGCTCCTGGGCTAGTCGAGGAGTTTTCTGAAGGTCGTCTGTGCAATGAATCCTTGAGGGGGAACGTTGGAGCCAGTCATTGAGAGAGGGGCAAATATTTAAGCCCATCCAATACAGCCACTTTACTAAGGGGGTGAGAGCAACGGTAAAAACTTGAGGGGGCTGTGGAGAGGCCAAAGCACACAGCCTAAATTGGTAGACCCTGTCCTGGAATACAAACCTTAGACTTCCTTAAATTTGAATGTACAGGAATGTCGAAGTATGAGTCTTGCATATCGACCGTCACCATCCAATATCCTTGAAGGATGGGGGAAAGGACTATCTGGCTTGTTTCCATCCTGAATTTTGATGTCTGCATGAAGCAATTCTGGGTACTGATATCCAGGAGAGGTCTTCAACCCCCCCAATGACTTCGGGGCTACAAAAATGACATTTTAGAAAGTAAAATGTATTTTTCCCTAACCACACAAATCTGGAGTCTTTACGTAGCATAGATTGCAGCTCAGCTGAAACTATTCAGCCACCTGTGTTGCTATGCAGCAGGAAACGCCTTTCACTCGCAAGAGATGGTCGATAACCTCCGGTTGTGAAGGCACAGGGACTGCACTACCTGATAGTACTGTTCTAATTAAGGCTGCACTTCCTGATGGTACTGTTTAACACAGCAGTTTGTACCATGGAGGAATCTCTCTCGGGCCATTTGGTATCCTGACCTTCTAGCTCTGCTCTCTGAGGCAGAGCTAGAAGGTCAGGATACCAAATGGTAGCCATTTGGGAACCACCAGACTCATCCTGAGATTCGATGTGATCAGGACTCTGCTGGTCACCTTGTGAATCAGACAAAATGAAGGGAAGGCGTAAATGTCAAGGTTGCCTTACGGGTGCTGGAATGCATCCTGGCACAACAGAACAGAAAACCTGAAGTTTTCTGTTGTGCCAGGTGGCGAACAGATCTATGACTGGATGCCCCCCATGTCAAACAACCCCTAAGTGATGACTGGGTGAAAGGATCACTCTGTCCCTATCATCTGATTCTGGCAACTGAGCTTGTCTGCCACTACATTCCTCTTGCCTGGAACATATCTGGCCAACAGCACCACCAAGTGAGCTACCGCCCACTCATACAGCTGCACTGTCAACTGGTGAAGCAGGGGAGATACGAGACTCCCTTGTTTGACATATGCCACTGCCGTGGTGTTATTGCTCATCAACTCCACAGAGTGCCCCATCACTCTGCCCCGAAATTCTTGGAGAGCCAGAAAGGATGCTTGAGCTCTGGGACATTGGTGTGGAGGTGTCTCTTGTGTTGGTTCCATACCCCTTAAGTCAGCAACTCCTCCAATTGTGTGCCCCATCCCTCAGCCAATGCAGCCATGTACAGAAGCATGACGAGAGAGGGAGTATGTATGCAAGGATAGTACTCCTATTATGAGGTTCCTGTCGTCCAGCTACATCTAAATCCTCTTTCACTTCCTCGGATAGGGCCATGAGAGAGGACTGAGGATCTCTAGACTAGAACCAATACTCCTTCATTCTCCAATGGACAAGGACTGCAGGTGACCATTGACAACTTGCCATTGCCGAGCTGGCTGCTCCCATTGAGACAGAACAGCTGTGCTGCCTTCCTGAACCTGCTGATGCGCAATAATCTGAGAGGAAGACTCTTGGTGCTACCATGTCTATCAGCATGCCCAGGTACTTTATCCTTTGATTGGGGATGAGATTCGACTTCTCAAGGTTCACCAGTCCCTAGATCATTGCAAAACTCAAGGAGTCAATCTCTGTCCTGAAGCAACTGTGAGCGAGAACTTGCCAGGAATAGCCAATCATCAAGATACCTCAACAGACGCATCCCATGTGAATGAGCCCAAGCTACATCTAAATCCTCTTTCACTTCCTCAGATAGGGGCATGAGAGAAGATTGAGGATCTCTAGACTTGAACCATTACTCCTTCATTCTCCAATGGACAAGGACTGCAGGTGACCGTTGACAACTTGCCATTGCCAAGCTGGCTGCTCCCATTGAGACAGAACAGCTGCACTGCCTTCCTGAACCTGCTGATGCAATAATCTGAGAGGAAGACTCTTGGTGCTACCATGTCTATCAGCATGCCCAGGTACTTTATCCTGATTGGGGATGAGATTCGACTTCTCAAGGTTCATCACAATCCCTAGATCGTTGCAAAACTCAAGGAGTCAATCCCTGTCCTGAAGCAACTGTGAGCGAGAACTCGCCAGTAATAGCCAATCTTCAAAATACCTCAACGGACGCATCCCGTGTGAATGGGCCCAAGCTGACACTAGGGAGAACACTTGTGTGAACACCTGAGGAGTGGTTGAGAGCCCGAAATAGAGTGCCCTACACTGATACAGCATCTCCTCAAGGATAAAGCAAGGGTACTTGCAGGATTCATTTATGGGTATTTGAAAATACGTATCCTTCAGATCAACTGTAAGCATGAAGTCACTCACTGATGGAGGCGAGCATGGAACGTGCCATCTCCATCATGAACCGAGTCAGTTCAAGGGAGATAGGTCTATGACCAGTCTCCATACCTCCAAAAGCTTGCTCTACGAGAAAAAGACGGCTGTAAAAGCCTGGAGACCAATCCAACACAACTTCAACAGCAGCCTTCACCAGCATGGCTTCCACTTCTTCCTTGAGTGCAATATCCTTCAGCAAACTGGGAACAGAAGTCAGGAAATGGACCGCGTTGTCGGTGAGGGGATCCCGAGACTCGAAGAGGAGTAGATATCCCTCCTGAGGAACATCTACTACCCAGGTCTCAGCTCCATGTCATTGGCATGTTGTCCAATGGTTCGACGGGCACCTGCCACCAGTGCCAACAACTGGAGGGGAACGCTGCCCCTAGCGTTTCCCCTTCTTTTTCCCTTGGGCCCTTTATCTGATGGAAAAGAGGACTGAAAAGGCCATGACTGAGCAAAGGAAGAAGAAGGCTGGGTTTCCTGTAGGTGACCTTCAAATACTGGGATTTCTTAGGGGCTGAGGAAGAGCAAGCCTTACCTGAAGATCAAGCCACAGTGACACACGAAGACCCAGAGGTCTTGCTCACTGCCTTGTGAACAAGGCAATCATTATCCTGTCCACTGCAGCATCCATCAACTCTCTAGGAGAGGGAGTGGGGAAACCCAGCAATGGTCCGTTCTTTAAGGTCAATGCCGACTCAGGAGACGCAGACCTAGACAGTCGAGTTAGGACAGCATCCCTCCTCTTTAGTACTAGGTTTGCCCACAGGTTTGCCATCTGGTAAGCCAGGTAGGAGATAGCCCTACCTCCAGACTGGCACAGTCTCGCAAAGCAGAATCCTCCCCAGGTAGCAGCCACTTGGGATTACTGTGAATGACCACAGATCTAACCACGAGACTGCCTGGAGAGCTGCCATGGCAGTAGCCTCCAGACTCGCAAACAAGGACCACAGCAGCCCCATCGATACCTTGGGTTCCTTCTTGGGTCCCCAAAAGGATTCTAAGCATGACGGACGATCCACAGAGAAGGCCATGGGCCCTTTCCCCTCCAAGATCATTGTGCTGAAAAATCAGCGCGATGATCTCTGCAAAGGTCTTCTGTTTCTCCAGGGTGTCCGCCTCCTGAGAAAGAGTACCCTCGAGTCCTTCCAAGGTGCAGTCCTCCAAATCTATTCTAGCAGGAGAGAGATACCCAACAGACCCTTGTGATCCATCCTGAACTACTTGGCTATACGACCCGATCGATCCTAAAACCGAAACAGGGCCATAGGCCTTCATAGACAAACTCTGAGGAGAAGACTCCAGAGTTCTCCCCGATTACATCACACTTCCTTGTAAAACCCCAAAAAGTTGATGAGACAGGTGAGGAGAATCGGGTACTCTCACCTGTTGTAAGCAGGTTGAGACATACTCGGGACCAGTTGATTCCTTTAATGTACATGAGTTGATTACAGATCAAGGGATGAGCGGGAACTGACTTGTCTTTTCCCGAACCCCGTACAAAGAGATACACATAACAGGGAAAACATATCGTACCTCAAATGGAACATTCCTACACCTGTCCTGCTGGCAGAACCAGTAGGAGAGGCGAGCCACGTCCGGTCACCAACCCGCGGTAGTGATGGCAGTGAGAGTCTATGAGAGCGCTCACGCCTCGGTGGAGCACTCCCCTGTGGACAGCAGAGAGGGTCTCACGAAGTGAGCCAAGGGCTCACCTCAACTGGGCCCGATTGATCGCATGAACGTGAGCAAGGGCTGGCGAGAACACGATCATCCCTGCCACATGCCCCAGTCTTCTTAGAGACCAAAACCTTGTGAGAGGAAGATTTCACTGTGGACCTCCTTGCTACTACTCCAGGCGTTTGTTCCTGTGGATAGACACACTAGGCTGGGAGTCTGACCTAACCCTAGTAGCAGTGATGGCAGGCAGGGATGAGACACCTGCATGACTTGCCTCTTTCTCTTGTTTTGTGCCTGAATTGGGACAGTGAGAGGACTCTCCGGCACCAGTTCTGGATGTCCACAATTCCTAGGAATCTCAAGCACTCAGAGCAACTTGTGAATGAGTGCCCAACACAGCACCAGTCATAGAGGCGGAACCCCTAGAACTGGTGACGGGAGTGCAAACCCAAGTCTCTGCACCCGTGGCCCCCAAAACACACATTTCAGTTCCCAAACCCGAAGGTTGGGAAAAGTCGACTAAAGCTCCCACTGCTTCCCCTGTGGAGGGAGGCATTCCCTTAGAAGTCCCATGGTGGGATTTCTTAGGGGGAGGAGAAGGAGCCTTCTTCTTCTTCGGCCAACGAGACTCAGAAGGAGGAGAGCCAGCAGAAGAAGGAGACGAGAACGAAGTTAACGAAGATGAAGATTACACCTTCCAAGCCTCTTCTTTGTGTGCTTCTTCAGGATAGTGGTCAATTCACCCATCCACAGAGCAGCAGACATGACATGAGCAGTCAAGGCATCCAGGGCAGCAGAAGGAGCCCCAGCAGCAGGAGCATCCGGAACAGCAGTAGTCACTTCAGGCATGGCCATCACTACAGAAGCAGGAGACACAAGAGCAATTTGTTTAGCAAGAAATGTTGGCACCACAATTGGCAGAGGCAAGGTCACCATAAAACTGGAGGATTCACAGTGTGCTTATGAGCTGCTGTGCCCATCACCATCAAGAGATTAACATAAGTGGGGTGAAGGGTGAACACCATCACCGTGATGTTACCGTAGTAGAGATCACGGTGGGAAACGCATGCATCACAGCATTCAAAAGGTGACACCAACCCAGGAACTGAGGGAGGACCAATGAGATCTAGGGAGAGCCAGGCATGACGAAAGTCTCTAGTCAAATCATCCACCACTCCTGTAAAAGCAACAGTCAGGTCAGAAGGGGGAAGACCCTTCTCGCTTTGAGGGAGTCGGAGCAAGTGGAGGCACCAGAAGAAAGATTGTCCTGATTTTTACTCAGGAGGAGAGATGACCAGAAGGCGAAGCTTGCAGGCAGGTAGAAACGACGAAGAAGGATCAACAACTGTGGGCATAGTCGGGGATGTGTTACCACCAGATGACACCTTAGAAGTCTTCCTCTTATGACGCTTCCTCCCGTCAAATTTATCCCACTGCCCAGGAGACCAGGAAAAACACTCTGCACACATAGATATACATGAGCACACATGCCCTCTGCAATGAGCACAGAGTACATGAGGGTCCACATCAGCATAACAGAAATTACTGCACTTCTTACCGCCAACACATGCTGGGGGAAGGCAGCCTTACATACAGGCTTGTCTGATTTGTGATTTTGCATTTTATTTCAATTACAAACACACAATAGTATATTCCAAACAAAACAAAAGAGAAAGATCGAACCAGGAAACAACAGCTCAACAACAATTGGGGCAGAGAACGAAGTAGCATGTTTGTAGCACTATGGCTGAAAGCAAATTGGAATGCTCACATCCGGGCAGTTGGGGCCCGTCAGCCAGTGGTTAACAACATAACCACCTTAAAAGTCCCATGGTGGGATTTCTTAGGAGGAGGAGAGGCTGCCCTCTTGTTCTTTGGCATACGAGCCTCAGAAGAAGGAGAGAAGACAGCAGACGAAGGAGATGAGGACAAAGCTGATGCTGATGAAGATGACGACACCTTACAAGAACTCTCCTTCGACTTCTTCATCAGCTTCTTCAGGATAGCAGTCAATTCACCATCCATGGAGCAGCGGATATCATAGGAGCAGCGGATATCATAGGAGCAGTCGGGGCAGCAAGGCAGTAGGAGCCCTGGCAGCAGGAGCACCTGGTACAGGAGTAACATCAGATGTTACCATCAATACAGAGGCAGGAAACACAAAAGGGGCAATATGGTTGGCAGGAACTGTTGATGCCTTAGGCACAGTAGGCACTACACTCGGAAGAGGCAGGGTCACAACGAAACCAGAAGGGGGTATCACAGCATGCTGAAGTCCAGGGAGATGAGGAGCTGAGCCCATCACCAACAAGGGAATAACATTAGTGTGGTGATTTGCAAACCCCATGATTGGCATGCTCGCAAATCTATGTGACGTTACAGTAGTGGATGTCATAGTGGTGGACGCATGCGTCACAGCAATATTCATGAAGTGTGATACCCTCGGACGACGCTTAGTAAGCCTTCCTCTTGTAACGTTTCCTCCCGTCACTGACCACGTGACCAGGAAAAACTCTACACAAGTAGAATTACGAGGATCTACATCAAAATACAAGCAGAAATTTCCTCATTTCTTACCGTCAACCCCAGGACACACGCAGGGGAAGGTGACTTTATGTACATATTTGTCTGATTGGTGGGTTTGTATTGTTTATTAATCACAAGTACACATATATAAAGGCAAAAGAACAAGGAAAGATCCCATGGGGAAAAAACAGCTCAACAACAGTCTGGGCAGAGAACGAAGAAACACATGTCTGCATTGCACAACGGCCGAAGGCAAATCAAAATGCTTAATCCCAGGCAGGCACTGGTAGTTAACTATGTAACCACCTTGTTCGGAAGTACAATGGCCGCTTCCAGCTCTCGCTGAAAGCAATTCCTATTGTAAAGGACTGATGGTTTGTACATCGTGTAGGAACAAATAACTTTTGAGATTGGCCCATAGAGTTTAAAGGGACTTGGTGGGTCTGGGTACTGAGCAATATTGCTTATTCTTCCTTTTTCTTTCTCAGAGCAACTGCACACACTGATCCACAGCATTTGCAGCACAGATATAAAAGCCTAGATGCCGCATCAGCCGCTAGCTGAATAGGCTGGTGCACGTCATCAGGTCCACCATCTTGGCGTGGTAATTCAAACAATGCAGCAGGCTGCAGTATATGACGTTTTTTCGCCACTATTCGCTTAATATTGCACGGATTTTCTTGTCTGATGCTCGTTACAAAGCTTACATAATTCCCTACAAGGATCTAATAAAATAAAGTTGTTCCTTATTGTTTGAAAGTTAACTTGCAATGACTTTGTTTTAGCAGGTAGGGGGAAGGGGGGCTAGTTGTACACAAATGTTAATATTTACCCATAAATATTGCTGTAAACAATAATTTGAAATGCTGTGATAAGACAGATTACTAAAGTAGGCCTACAGCTATGATCTGTGCAACTTAAGTAAAATCTTTGTCTCTCGAAAGTGCTGTAGTTAATTCCCCCAATATATTTTTTGGCACAGGCCTACAAGTTTAGGTCATAAAACTGTAGGGTTGGGCCTAAAATAAACTACAGTAGGCCCTAGAATAACTAGGATTTCTGTGTTATCTAGCCTTTGCATCTCTGCCTGCTCCTTTGAGCCTGGGGGGGGGGGGGGGGGGGGGGGGGGGGGGGTCTTCCAATTTTTCGGAACGGGATGCTCCTCAGTGAATTCTGACCTCTAGACCTGGCTTTGGAAAATTTAGGGGGGATAAAGAGACCTAGTCTAGTGGCAAAAGTGACCTATCTCTAGACCTAATTGCATAAGAATGTACCTATAACAATTGCACAAGAATGTACCTATAACAATTGTCCACTATTGTTAACAATGCACTACACAATGAATACTTTACCCTGTTTAGCATTGATGTCAATATTTATTTGGTGTCTGCAGCATTCTGCTTTAAAAATTATATTGACCAGTTAGCATATTAAAATTATGCAGTCTCTGTTATTGGGTCCTATGCCACTCTGGACCATTTTAGTAGCAATTCCATACATATATGTCATATCATAAATTTATGATGTTTACTTTGAACCTAAAAAATAATTATATGACATACATCATCGTCCTGAGTATTGTGTGGCTGATGTTTCATTACTGTCATGGATCACCTCTGCAGCAGCAGCTGCCCTCTGTGATGTAGCAGATGATCTGGGTCTTGGAGGTTCCTATTACAACATTTTATAGTGATAATTTATGATCTTAAATGTAGTGTTGCACCGATACGATACTGGTATCGATATCGGCTGCCGATACTGGCCTAAATACTGGATTGGGTATCGATATTACACCCATTTTTTCCCTGTCTGGTTTATGCAGATTTTTATAACTGAACCTAAGTGCAATTATGTGTTAAATTGGAGTTAAACTATGCTAATACCACTTGGATTTCAGTGACAACTGCTTTGAAAGGTAAGCAGAATTTACAGGGAGCTAGCGTAAAAATACAGAGGCAAACTCTGTAGAGGATCGGTACTTGGTATCGGCCGATACCTAAATTTCTGTATCGGTATCGGTAGCTGAAAAGGTGGATTGGTGCAACACGACTTAGTATTAAATGGTCACCATCCCATCCTCCACTTGCTGTAAGGATTTATTAAATACTATATCAACCCCCTGAAAACACTGTGCTAGATCTGCTAGTTATTGTAAGCTCAACATAAAGCCATAACTTACAACTTGAAGAAGCACTGGGAAGTCAAATATTGAGGGCACCACCCCTGACCTGAGGCGGACAATCTGGCCCGTGCGGCCAAAGTCCTGCTCTGTAAAGTGACTGCTACAGAGAACTGAATGGCTGCTAGCATGGAACCCTTCTCTCCGCAGTGCAATACCCATCTCCTCTGAAGCTCCTTTTCATTTGGAAATCTACAATACATATTTAGATAAATAGATTAATAACAATACATGTACAAAAACCACATAGATCAGCAGAACTTTAGTTGCACTGACCTTGAAAGTGTGAAACTTAAACTTTAACATGATAGACAGATAGAGCTTAGCAGAAAATATTCTAAAGCCGCTCTGTATTATTGCTTGTATTACTGCTACAACAAATATAAAGAAACAGAGACCCTAGCAGATGGACAGACTACATTCTGGCGATTAAAATTATGTATGACAACCCTAGTTTTCTATCAGAACAGGAAAGATAACCCGGGATTAACCATAACTACTTTTGCAACATTCAATTACATTGCAGAGATAGGGCTGTTGCTGCTGTTCCCGACAAAAAATGAGATTGTGTACATACTACAATAAACTTACTTATGAAATGTGATGCCCTGCTCTCGGCTACATAAATTTCGTATGTTGTTACAGCCAAATGCAGCACAATATTGAGGCATTTTAGAAAAAAACCACGTCTGAAACCACCTGTTTATGATTACCGCGCCAAGATGGCGGACCTGATGACGTATGTCCGGCCGGCCGATGGGGCATCTAGGCTTTTATATCTGTGATTTGCAGTTTGTTTTAAAGGATTCTTGAATGCCTTTGGAAGAATTGTAGCTGTTTATCAAACTACCGGTATTTTTTACCCCAAAACAGCTACACCCCCTTAACTAAACAGCACAGAATCTCCAAAACCAACACTTATGGGACTCAAAACTTATAGCCTAAACTTAAGATGGCACTAGGCTTATGCTAATTTATTTCGAAGAGTAAAATGCAAAATTACAGCAAAAAAGACAGACAGCAAAACTTCAACACTTAGAAAATAACGATTCAGCAACAGATGCAGCAAAAATTTTCATTGAAGAATGTATGTGCAATGGCCTAACCAAATTCTTAAAGAAAAATTAACAATTCAGTTCATTACTAACAAAATAATTAAATGACTCACCATTAGGCTTATAGTTTAGCAAAACTTAAGGCCTATACTATAATTAGCATCAGTTGAAGCAGAACATGGTAAACCTACAGCTAACCAACCTATCCTAAGATACATCTGTAATGGTCAACTTAGTAATGGAAAATTTCCAGTTCACACAGGTCAACGAAAAAAAAAAATAGGTAGACGTTCATTCTCATAAAATCGAAACAAGCAAATTACCTACAGGGAATATCCGACCAATATCAAATTAATGAGACTGAAGCAGCATTCGGAGACAATGCCAGTCACGGGTAGGTTATAGTATGTGGGACTTCACATTTCAAGTGTCTAACGGTCGTTTTACACAACAGAAAAACGAAAACTTCGATAGTTACCCAAGAGAATATGGTAATCTCTACTGTTCAACACTTTCAACACGTAGCCTATACCTACCTAGTATTAAGAAAGAAAAATGTTACTATACATTTCTATGAAACTAAATAAGATAGTTTATACTAATATGTGCACGATTCACATCAAGGCCTTGCTATTATGCTCTTCTCAAATAAAGATACTAGTCTATTTATCATCACACTTCCCATGCAGCGATGTACGGGAACAGGCTTATTCTGACCTTGGCTCATTCGGACCATGTACTGGCTCATTCGGACCTTCATATGATTGACCGATTTTTCTTTGCAGTTTTACCCCCTGAACAAGAATTTTAAGTAACATTTATTCGGACGACTGTAATTAACCGCCAGGGGCTCTTACTAAACACGGCGAAATACATCTGACGCCCCAATTCCTGGTGGCTTTCGTATTCGTGGTGACGAACGATGCGGAATGCTTATATAGAAATACCCATTGCTATAATATAAGATTATTAGTATGGGTTCGAATCAGCCTAGCAAATGGTCCGAATCAGCCAAGATTAAGGTCCGAATCAGCCAAGGTCCGAATAAGCCTGCATCCCGCTGTACCTTCTAGAAACTGAATTCTTCGCACCATTCTCTAGGTCCTTCATTTGTGGTGTGTATCACTTGTTATAATTTGCTGATAAAATCCGTGTTGATATCTAGATGATCTTGCATTCGGTGAATTTTGATTCACGTACTGATTTTTTTTTCAGGATTGTATTTGAATTGCCTCACTTACTATGCAGTTAATGATTCCAGAGTCCACGAAAAATACCTCGTGTTTTTCGTAAAGAACTAATTAAGCCACTTAGGATTTCCCTGTTACTACACCGGGTGTTTCTAACACTCTCCTAATTTATGATACTGCCTAGTATAAGTACATTGAATTGACAGATGCGCGCAGAGCCACTTGCAGAATAGGTAAAATGACATTCAACCATAAGTCAAATAATTAGATTCACCAAGCCTCATGCTAGCACGGGCTCTTGCTTCACAGCAGCCCGTAATCCATAAGTCAAACAACCATGTGACATGATATAGCCCGTGAATGATACTATGCTATACCGGCATCAAACGCAACTTTAACGTAATTTTCATGAGAAAAAAAAAAAAAAAACTTATAGAAACCATGTACTTCCGAAAATTAGGACGAAGTGCTTTAGTGGCATGGAAATCCATAAGTCGGTCTAAAAGTTGTCTACTACAATTTACAAACACTATATCATGGCCTCTGGAATGCATAGCAGGTGTATATTCTAGATCCACTGCTATCTGGATGAAAAGTTTTCAAGGAGTATTACACAGCAAGCAAAGACTTTGTTTTATGACATCACACTTGGAACAGACACACATAACTTTAAGTAAAGTCCTGGGTGCTCTACAGAATTTTCACATGTAATAACAATTTCTCATATTCTTCTATTTGCATTTCTCTCTACAAGTCAGTTTCTAAGGTGGTTCAAACCCAGCTAGTAACCGTTCATAACATACATCCATCTATTAATTTCAAAATGTGGGATGTTGCGGGCTAAGTTCGTATTATTATTGACACCGGGCTTAGTTTGGTAAAAGTGAATAGAAGAGACTGATTAATCGATTGATTTTGGGGTTTTAGGCATAATGCCAAGAACTGGGCAACTAATGCCAATTAGCACTGAAACGGAAACCGACAGTGAAAATGTTAGAAAGGCGTAACAGGAGGAAAGCCTTGCAGTTGCACTATGAATCTCGTTAAGAAAGGGTGGAAAGTAAGATGGAAGGAAAATGATATGAAAGGAGGTACAGGTACAGTAAAAAGAACGAAAGTAGTTGCAGCTACGGGCCGAGAGGACGTTGCTAAGAACCTTGAGTAATGCCTACATTGCACCGCATGAGGTGCATTGACGGCACTACCGGGCTACCCGACTGCGGGAGTGAATAGAAGAGGTTTAATGGTTTTAGCTAGTTTGCAAATCACCTTTTGGATTCAAATTCACTCCATGTTTGAGTACTAGCTTCGTTTGTCTATATGTGGCGTATTTCAATTCCCCACAAAACTGTGAAAAGAACGGTGCGTATTTTCACTCGACTTTAATTAAACATTCTTTAATGATACCACGTGAATGTGCTCGTTTTTTTAATCCAAGTAAATATCCATCATGTCTCTAAGTTCATATATAACAGGAATAATGTAACTTGGTTCCTTTAAACATGTGCGTAAAGACAAGATTGAAAATAAGAGTGGTCTTAGCGTCAGAACGTCCTTCGCCAAATGGACTCGCACCAAAATGGGTTTGAAGCCAAAACAGCTGTGCCAATTGAATTGGCCCTTGCCAAAAACACAATTCATGAGGGATTGAAAACTGCCGCAGGTGAAAAGCGAAATGTTTATATATTTTTGCAGATTCTTGAGTGCTTTGGTTAACTGAATATACCAAAAGACATGGATGCATATTTAAATGATGCTGCCGATAAATTACGAAAAGGTGCAACAAGCAAAACTTCTACTGATATTATTAATGTTGGAAGTTTTGGTGGAATAAAGAGAAATATAAGACATAGGAGTGCTGTATGGGACACTGAAAATGCAGAAAGTTTTTCAACAGCTAGGCGGCAGCAATAGCATAAGGCATCATTTGTATGTATCTGGAAATAGCCATTTTATATCATGAAATTTCAGAATTTACGTACAGAATTTGCAGAATGCTTCTCTCTCTCTCTCTCTCTCTCTCTCTCTCTCTCTCTCTCTCTCTCTCTCTCTCTCTCATCGTAGTGCAATAGAGATTCATACAAGGGACTCGCAGTAAGATTTAACATAATTTTTGAGCCAATGAATGTAAGCAAAACCACTCCTCCCGCATTAGGAACTCCCCCGCCTGGAATTAAGCGCAAAGTACGTGTTTTCACACACTTGTACTGCCTATCCAAAAACTATGTATCGAGTATGGGAAGTAATATACAACAAAACATTAAGACGTAAAGGCCAACATGACGTAATCTATACGGAAGGATGCAAATCGTCCTGTAATTAGCGGTAATTTCTGCCATATGGTCAGTATGTCAGATTATTCAAATCACGCTTCACAGAAATCTGTAATCATACTGACAAGAAGTACTTAGAAACCCCTTTGGAACTATAGTTAGTCGTGGAAATTCCGATGATCTACAAAATAAGTTTCCATGCCATAATTCTTAGGAAGATGGTATAAATGATGAAATATGTTGGATAAAGCACCCAAAAATGCAATCACCTGATTAAGTCAAATGGCCCTGTTCCAGTCGGCGATTTGTTACATTCTTGAAAAAACACTTTCTTTGCTAAATGTCGAGCATTAGGGGACAATGAATCCGAAAATAGAAACTCAAAACAAATTATTTGCTGGATCGTGGTGCTTTTCGTCTTAAAAATAACGTCATATTAAGGTCATAATATCCCTCTTTCGTACAGTACTGGTCACACTCGTCTGATCCACGGCTGTGTGACCAACAACCCACACAACCAGTCCCTTAATGCGGACTGCACAGAAACCATTACACTAAAAAAAAAAAAAAAAAAAAAAAAAAAAAAAAAAAAAAAAAAAAAAAAAAAAACAATGAATGTTCACCTTTCAACCAAAAACACATATCAAGTATCAGAAACAAATACTTGATCTGTCAAGTATTTGTTTCTGATACTTTATATGTGTTTTTGGTTGAAAGTTGGATATTCACTGATTTTTTTTATTGTGCTGTATTATTAAATTTTGAAATCTTTATTTTCAGTTTATCCAATTACTGATTCTTTTTACACAAGATCTATTATAGGAATGGAATGGAATAGATTTAGGCACAAAGCCAAGCCAAGTTCTAACATAACCATTAAGAACAAAACCTTCGAATCCTAGACCTTTAAACATTAATAATAATAATAATAATAATAATAATAATAATAATAATAATAATCAGTTGCTGGATGACGACCTCCAAGTACCTGACCGTCTTCCCCTTCAATTGGGTTGAATACCTGGTTGCCGGACGAAGCTCCTCTGTTGCCAGAGGTTCCATTTACGTCGTTGTCGTTTAATCCTTCATTTCTTTCCATCATTGCTGAGTTTTGCTATTTAACCCATAGCTGGACCCTACCCCATCAGGGATAGGTACTCATTTACAGCTGAGTAGACTGAGGAAATTATGGTAAAGATCCTTTCCCAAGGAATCAACGCCGAGGAGAGCGGTCACCCATCCAACGACTGACCAGAGCCAGTGTTGCTTAACTTGACTTAAGTCTAATAATAATAATAATATACAGCGCAGGAATAGTGGAATGGACGAAGGCAGAACTCCGCAGCATAGATCAGAAAACCAGGAAACATATGACAATACACAAAGCACTACACCCAAGAGCAAATACGGACAGACTATACATAACACGAAAGGAAGGAGGGAGAGGACTACTAAGTATAGAGGACTGCGTCAACATCGAAAACAGAGCACTGGGGCAATATCTGAAAACTAGTGAAGACGAGTGGCTAAAGAGTGCATGGGAAGAAGGACTAATAAAAGCAGACGAAGACCCAGAAATATACAGAGACAGGAGAAAGACAGAAAGAACAGAGGACTGGCACAACAAACCAATGCACGGACAATACATGAGACAGACTAAAGAACTAGCCAGCGATGACACATGGCAATGGCTACTGAGGGGAGAGCTAAAGAAGGAAACTGAAGGAATGATAACAGCGGCACAAGATCAGGCCCTAAGAACCAGATATGTTCAAAGTACGATAGACGGAAATAACATCTCTCCCATATGTAGGAAGTGCAATACGAAAAGTGAAACCATAAACCACATAGCAAGTGAATGCCCGGCACTTGCACAGAACCAGTACAAAAAGAGGCATGATTCAGTAGCAAAAGCCCTCCACTGGAGCCTGTGCAAGAAACATCAGCTACCTTGCAGTAATAAGTGGTACGAGCACCAACCTGAAGGAGTGATAGAAAACGATCACGCAAAGATCCACTGGGACTATGGTATCAGAACGGATAGGGTGATACGTGCAAACAGACCAGACGTGACGTTGATTGACAAGGTCAAGAAGAAAGTATCACTCATTGATGTCGCAATACCATGGGACACCAGAGTTGAAGAGAAAGAGAGGGAAAAATTGGATAAGTATCAAGATCTGAAAATAGAAATAAGAAGGATATGGGATATGCCAGTGGAAATCGTACCCATAATCATAGGAGCACTAGGCACGATCCCAAGATCCCTGAAAAGGAATCTAGAAAAACTAGAGGCTGAAGTAGCTCCAGGACTCATGCAGAAGAGTGTGATCCTAGAAACGGCACACATAGTAAGAAGAGTGATGGACTCCTAAGGAGGCAGGATGCAACCCGGAACCCCACACTATAAATACCACCCAGTCGAATTGGAGGACTGTGATAGAGCAAAAAAAAAAAAAAAAAAAAAAAAAAAAAAATATAATAATAATAATAATAATAATAATAATAATAAAATAATAATAATAATAATAAAGCCCAGGTCCGATGAAGTCCATGGATACTGGCTCAAAAACTTCAAAGGTCCTACACCCACGAATAGCAGAACAACTCCAGCATTGTATATCAATCACCATGCACCCAAATGGATGACCACAGGAAGAACATCCTTAGTACAAAAAGACAAGAGTAAGGGAAATATAGCCAGTAACTACAGGCCTATCACCTGCCTACCAATAATGTGGAAGTTACTAACAGGTATCATCAGTGAAAGGCTATACAATTACCTAGAGGAGACAAACACCATCCCCCACCAACAGAAAGGCTGCAGAAGGAAGTGTAGGGGCACAAAAGACCAGCTCCTGATAGACAAAATGGTAATGAAGAACAGTAGGAGAAGGAAAACCAACCTAAGCATGGCATGGATAGACTATAAGAAAGCCTTCGACATGATACCACACACATGGCTAATAGAATGCCTGAAAATATATGGGGCAGAGGAAAACACCATCAGCTTCCTCAAAAATACAATGTGCAACTGGAATACAATACTTACAAGCTCTGGAATAAGACTAGCAGAGGTTAATATCAGGAGAGGGATCTTCCAGGGCGACTCACTGTCCCCACTACTCTTCGTAGTAGCCATGATTCCTATGACAAAAGTACTACAGAAGATGGATGCCGGGTACCAACTCAAGAAAAGAGGCAACAGAATCAACCATCTGATGTTCATGGACGACATCAAGCTGTATGGTAAGAGCATCAAGGAAATAGATACCCTAATCCAGACTGTAAGGATTGTATCTGGGGACATCAGGATGGAGTTTGGAATAGAAAAAATGCGCCTTAGTCAACATACAAAAAGGCAAAGTAACGAGAAACTGAAGGGATAAAGCTACCAGATGGGTGGGAGCAACATCAAACACATAGATGAGACAGGATACAAATACCTGGGAATAATGGAAGGAGGGATATAAAACACCAAGAGATGAAGGACACGATCAGGAAAGAATATATGCAGAGACTCAAGGCGATACTCAAGTCAAAACTCAACGCCGGAAATATGATAAAAGCCATAAACACATGGGCAGTGCCATTAATCAGATACAGCGCAGGAATAGTGGAATGGACGAAGGCAGAACTCCACAGCATAGATCAGAAAACCAGGAAACATATGACAATACACAAAGCACTACACCCAAGAGCAAATACGGACAGACTATACATAACACGAAAGGAAGGAGGAAGAGGACTACTAAGTATAGAGGACTGCGTCAACACCGAGAACAGAGCACTGGGGCAATATCTGAAAACCAGTGAAGACGAGTGGCTAAAGAGTGCATGGGAAGAAGGACTAATAAAAGTAGACGAAGACCCAGAAATATACAGAGACAGGACAATGACAGACAGAACAGAGGACTGGCACAACAAACCAATGCACGGACAATACATGAGACAGACTAAAGAACTAGCCAGCGATGACACATGGCAATGGCTACTGAGGGGAGAGCTAAAGAAGGAAACTGAAGGAATGATAACAGCGGCACAAGATCAGGCCCTAAGAACCAGATATGTTCAAAGAACGATAGATGGAAATAACATCTCTCCCATATGCAGGAAGTGCAATACGAAAAATGAAACCATAAACCACATAGCAAGCGAATGCCCGGCACTTGCACAGAACCAGTACAAAAAGAGGCATGATTCAGTGGCAAAAGCCCTCCACTGGAGCCTGTGCAAGAAACATCAGCTACCTTGCAGTAATAAGTGGTACGAGCACCAACCTGAGGGAGTGATAGAAAACGATCACGCAAAGATCCTCTGGGACTATGGTATCAGGACGGATAGGGTGATACGTGCAAACAGACCAGACCTGACGTTGATTGACAAAGTCAAGAAGAAAGTATCACTCATTGATGTCGCAATACCATGGGACACCAGAGTTGAAGAGAAAGAGAGGGAAAAAATGGATAAGTATCAAGATCTGAAAATAGAAATAAGAAGGATATGGGATATGCCAGTGGAAATCGTACCCATAATCATAGGAGCACTAGGCACGATCCCAAG
>NC_087202.1:98954437-98966937 GCF_015104395.2 Macrobrachium nipponense
TGAAAAATTGTGGGTTCGCTGATCTTGACATGATCCCATTGTTCATAATTCTAAATTTGCTTTAGGAAAATAAAAATAAAATTATGGCCCGTTGTTTATATGTCGTTATGTTTTTCTTCATGAGTGTTTTTGAAGCTTAAAAATGCTGCTTCTTCATACTTGTATGGATTATTGTTGTCATTTTGGCGTGCTTCTTGTATTTTCTTCACACTCATTTGGATTACATATAAACCAGTTAATCCCATCATTGTTTCCGCTAAATCAGAGGAATGTAATTCTGGAGATTAGAAATTCATTTCTCGATACAATGTGGTTCGGATCCCACAATAAGATGTAGGTCCCGTTGCTAGGTAACCAACTGGTTCCTAGCCACGTAAAAATATCTAAGCCTTCGGGCCAGCCCTAGGGGAGCTGTTAATCAGCCCAGTGGTCTCGTTAAACTAAGATATACTTAACTTTCTCACCTCGTCTTTCAATCCTTGACCTCTCCCTGACGCAAAGTGGTTCATGAGAAGGATTCCTCCCTCTTTCAGGGTCCTCGTAACTCTCGTCTTTTCACCTCCCCTCATAGTTACTCGAGGACGTGGGCAAAGCTCGCATGACGCAATCGTTTCCTTATCAATCTCCAAAGCTTCTCTCCCAGCATCTGGGTTTGGATTTCTCTCCGATGTGTGGTCATCGTCGGAGTGTATTTTTATCTATTAGGTCAAGTGGTTGAGCCGCTTGATACACCACTACCTGACTGGCAACACTTGAGGGGACATCGACTTCCTCAAGAACATCGCATCACGAGCCTAAAACAATCTTGAGTTTGTGGTATTCAGTTATTGTAACATGTTCAGCACAAAATGTTTATTTGCTAATAGATGTTGGTTTAGTAATATATATATATATAATATATATATATATATATATATATATATATATATAGTGTGTGTGTGTGTGTGTGTGTGTGTGTGTGTGTATTGAAAATTACATGATACTGGTTACCACCAATTTTTTTTAATCTACGGTTCTGCAACTCAAGATTTCATTTCTCATCGAAGTGATTCAGAAATCAAACTGGAGTGCGTGATCATAGAGGATATTTCTCGATGGTCTATAACAAAATGCTCGCCACGAAAAGCACGAAATCACCACTTCGAGCATTTTTGTTCTGTTACGTCAAATTCTTGGGAGGCCGTAGATATCTAGATTGAAGTGTTGCAGCAATTGTAAAATGAAAATTCTGGAGCATCTGACACTCGTATTATTAACTCTTCCAATGTCTGAATTTTCTGAAAATATTAGATGATGTCTAAAGTGCTCTTTGAAAGAAAGCTAGGAGCGGACAATATTCGGCATCGTCAAATTTTAGATTCATCACCTTTCCGATTCCTTCTAAACTTCTGCTAAGGCTACTAGATACTTCATTACGGATTTACCCCCGTAGGGAAGTAGTGCCGTCAGTGCATCTTATGCGATGCACTGTAGGCATTACTAAAGGTTCTTTGCAGCGTCCCGTTGGCCCCTAGCTGCAACCCCTTTCAATCCTTTTACTGTACCTCCATTCACATTATAAGTCGTCCATCTTGCGAGGTTTGTCTCCTGTTACACCTTTCAAACCTAACTACTCTCAATTTTCCAGCGCTGATTGACCTCAAAGGTCCCAGTGCTTGGCCTTTGGCTTAAACTCTAAATTCAATTCCATTACGGATTTACGGAGAATGAATACCACAAATGGAGTTGCACCAACTACATTCTGTGCTACCTCATTTAAAACATAAACAATCACACCCCTATTTACGAATAAACAGCAAAAGTTCCCAAGATACTACTCTGTAGAACACCAGACGTTGTCAGAGCAAGTTCAGTACAATCATCGTCAGTAACCCCCTACACCGTCTATCACTTTCGGAATCTGAGTACGCAGTTTCCTGTTTAAGCGAGAGTAGAAACCAGCGCTAATATCAATATAAACAAGTCCGGACTTTTCTCTGTCGAAGAGGTGAATTTGAATTAAAACTAATTCCACCTAAAACGACATCACACTTACCTAACTGCTCCCTGTAAGCATAAAAGATGCCTTCGTCTAAGACAATTTCTACTAAACAGACAGAAAGAAATGACATCGTAAATGTGCTTGAGCTTTTTAATGAGTTTCCTACAAGCAATGTTTGTTCGCAATGTTTTGCATTTGTACGAAACACAGAGCATTTCCAGTCAGTGGCAAAGATGATGGCAATAGCAGGGTTTTCTTAATTTTTTTTTTTTTCAACAAAGAAAAACCGAACTGTTTGAGCTCTCCCTCTCCTTGAACAACCAAGTTCATTTCCATGTAAAAGTTTACATCAACACAAACATGAAATGTTGAACTGAGGTTAATTAAACGAATTGAAAAAAGGGAGCGACTCGCTAGGTAAATCAATTTATATCTGGACTTTCACCGAAAATGGACACAAATCATGGTAAGGCGAGCAGAAGCTCATGTCTGATGAACTTCTATCACCGGAAATACACATATCTGACCCCTCAGTGGAATGCCCGAGAATCAAACTCGCGGCCACCGAGGTGGCAGGCCAAGACCATACCGATTACGCCACTGAGAATAATGGATATAATTAGCTTTTATACTACCGAATCCAATAGTCTAGTAAGTCATTATAAAAGTATTTCCAATATCTAAACTCTAACGCTTTTCTTCCCTATCATCTTGCAAGAGTTTATAGAGATAGGATCAAGGAAGAGAGATCTGGCTTATGTTGTTTAATTCTATGGCAGAAGTATATATATATTATATATATATATATATATATATATATACACACAAATTGGATATATATATATATATATATATATATATATATATATCCAATGTACTTGAGAATATCCTTAAATTCATGGTAGAAGGCAAGTGAATCAGGGACTTGGAACAAGTACTTTCATACGTAGTATATTCTACATTTTCAAGTCCCTGTTTCACTTACCTTTCTACCGTGAATTTAAGGATATACATACATACATACATACATACATATATATATACATATATATATATATATATATATATATATATATATATATATATATATATATATATATATATATATATATATATGTATATATATATATATATATCATAGCGCGAATATTAGCACGCAATAACGGTCATCGATTATTCCAGTGTTTTGTAAAATTCATTTTAATTGTACTTTTATTCATCGTTTATATTTCTAATATCATAACGATGTGAAGATTCTTGGGAGTCGAGAATACGAAGAAAAAAAAAACGGTGATACCCTGAGTATCTACGAAGAATAAGTCTCCGAAAATCGGGAATCCCTATTCCCAGCGGAGTATAGGGAGTTGGAATTACTTTAACTGGATTCCTGAGCCAAAGCTTAGGTCAAACAAACAATCCCTTAATCCAGCGAAAAGTTAATGGTCTCCCATTTTTTTTTATCGTTTATAAGGTTATCGTTTACTCTACATTTGGAAAAAAACAAGAATTATTCTTTACAGTCTGTTTTTACGTTTCTCGCCCAGATTTGATCTGGGTGGCAAAAAGAAAAAAATGATAAGCCCAGGCTCATAATTTTACGCACCGAATTTTCAGAATTGGGCGCCTAATATATCCATCTGGCAACCCTGTTGTCTTCCAGGAACTTGCACATTGAATATGACATTTACTTACGACTTTGTTCTTTCAGGCACTGATGCCCGAAAATAATATAAATGCTATATCTGTAACCTTACCGCAAAAATAATGTGAGGAGAATGACGGGATCATTGAGGACTTAGCCTTGCAGTGTTTAAACTTGCGTTGCTAAGAATGCATTGCCCCCGTAATAATCACTCACGTATTTCGCATCCACAACAGAAGTCAATAGCGTCCTACTTTCGACGTCACGTGGGTAAGGAGTGTGACGTCAGGACTTGCTCTCTATCACCGCATAGAAAACGTTCCCCTCCCAGTGACGTCACTAGACTTACTTGCTTTAGCTTTAGTTGTTCCGTTTCTCAAGTGAATGGGCTTGGTCGAGTGACAACATAACGTAATTGCATTACAGTTGTCTCTCAGATTCATATGCTCATGGCCACTGGAATGAGATCCAGTTCCAGACACAAGAGGCATCAGAATGCAATAGTTTTACATCAAGGACTCCAACACAAGGCGCTTACGTTCGTGGGAAGTAGGAGACGGTGGGTTAATGGGGTTAAACCTCTTCAACATTTTCTCTAGTTCAGATAAATACAGTTAAACGCATGGTTGTGCGCTATTATGTATAATGCATAGCTACGTTTTCCAGAATATAATTTTGATCTAATATAAAGATATTATTAAAAGGGTGCCTCCAGTCACGTCTCAAGGCTTCGCCTCGATTTGCACCCGTGAAACGCCCTTAAAATAAAGTAAACATTTTGTTATTTATAGCTTTTCAACATTATTTTATCCCTACAAAGAGAGCTATTAGATGTATGTTTTTGAATGTACGTACACTGAAACAATTTCAAATAAAATGTTCGTTAAATGTAGCACATCTAATCTTAATTCCAACTTGAATGAAAACTGCAGTAACCCACATGTTTGTAGAGCTGTTGAAATGTACGTATTATTATGTTTTGAAAGTACTTTAATTTTGATATCGAAGCAGATCAAACAAAAATATTCTGGAAGTGACTGTCCTGTTGCTCAAGATTACAACAAGAAGCCATTAAAACAAGCGCAGTTTTGATGAGAAATAGTATACCGGTATTTGTGAAATAGCCACTTACGTTACGTAAAGATTCTCACATTTTTTTTTCAACTTTGGTCAGCAAGATAAAGACCGAAGAGAAGAGGAAAACTTATCCATAGATAGGAGTATAATTGGAAGAATAAAATTGCAAATTTAAAGAAAGCATTCGATAAGAGTAAACGAACAGGACAAAGATCCGAACCCTGTCTTGTTGACGTAGAGCTATTTGCATTCTAGAATCAGATAGAATGAATGTATGGGACTTGTCCACAGGATTTACCTCAAGGTTGTTTTTCTTCGATGCCATATTATTACGAAGGCTGTTCAAAATAATTCCCACAGGCTCAAAGTAATTCCAGAGGTATGATAAAACTTTGTTCTCGCTTTTAGTTCTACAAACACTGGTTATGAAGGAAGAAGTGGATAAACAACAGAACCGGAGTCTAAGCTGGATGCCGAGTCGATTAGAATTGTTGACAAGGAGGTTTAATATCTTGGTCTTAGGCCTACATCCTCCTCTGACCTTGGGCGGCGGGAGGTTTTGGTTATTAGTCGAAGGTAATTAATTTATTTCAACAGAATGCTTACAATAAAAAGGGCGATGGTTCGTCTATGACCACCAGCTTAAGAAACTTGAAAGCTCTTATTGCCATGGCTGGACTAAGATCTTCGGTGTCAATGTTATCATGGCGTGAGGTGGAGACGTGCTGAATAGGGCAATACTGACTTCATGAATTTGTATCCATATAACAAGGAAGAGAATGTTGGATAGGTCATCTTTAAAGAACGGATGTCAGTCGAATTCCATAGTGAATGTTGCAGACTTAAACAGAGAGGAAAAATGTTAGAGGACTCCTTGTTTCACTACACTGGCTTTTTGAAGATTCATGTCTACAATAATCCAAAAATAGTGATTGGGCAAAACGTACCCATCCCCAAGTCCCCAGAGAAGATGTTAAGGCGTTGTTGAAGAGATGTAAGGGTGGTGCCAGTTATGGCTGATGGAACCGGTAGTGTCATACCCCACTAGACTAAATCAGCTAGTTGCGAAAAAAATTAGTGAAACTTTGACATAATAGTGTAAATCCTAAAATATCGGTACGCAGTGTTAAGTGTACAGGGGAGAAAATGCAGATGTAAGTTTCAAAGGAAATCGACTGGGTAACCTTCTTAATTAATGCAAGAGCTGTACTGGCAATTTATGAGGTAGTTAATCTAGTGGTTTTCAAAATGAAGAGCGGCAAAAAAATGTTCATACCTTGTGGAACACTATACCCCTGAGAACAGGATTAATACCGTTAATTCAGCAGTGCGAATAACAGGATTAATACCGTTAATTGAGCAGTGCGAATAACAGGATTAATACCGTTAATTGAGCAGTGCGAATAACAGGATTAATACCGTTAATTGAGCAGTGCGAATAACAGGATTAATACCGTTAATTGAGCATGAATAACAGGTTAATACCGTTAATTGAGCAGTGGCGTTAATGAAGCATGCGGAATACATTATTAATACCGTTAATTGAGCAGTGCGAATATATTAGAGCACGAAACAAGATTTCAGGTATCATAATTATTTATCTGCTGAAAAACTTGTTGCCCTTTAAAGGAGCCCCTAATTTTTAATTAACGGTTTTACACTTCACTTTACTTCTGACAAACCTGCAGTTCTGGTTCGTTTACCCGTGTTAATTTTTACGCAAATTACATCAATAATGGTTCTCATTAGCTGTGAGTTCTGTTCTTTGTTTGCTGTAGCTGACGTTATATATATATATGTGTGTGTGTGTGTGTGCGCGCGCGCGCAGTTTACTTTATTTACACTGTAAAATCTGTCTCTAACCAATTGGAATTTTCATCAAGTGACATTCGTTGTTGTACTTACGACACAGAGTGGGCCCTCTTAAGCCACCAATTATCCTGCTTAACATTTATAGGAAATTTTCCTTACCCACCCCCCCACCTCCCTCTCTCTCTCTCTCTCTCTCTCTCAGACAAACAACACTGTATGCAGTTCAATGAAACCCCGACAAGATGTCCTAGGAAACTTGTTTTATAGGAATGGAATGGAATATAAAATTTAGGTCAAAGGTCAAGCGCTGGGACCTTGTGAGGACATTCAGTGCTGGGTGGGAAATTATGAGTAAAAATATTTTTAAAGTTTTAACAGTAGGAAAAGCAGGCAGTTGTACCATGAAACAATTGTTAGGAGAGGGTGGAAAGTAAGGCGGGAGAAAGAGAATATGAACGGGGGTAGAGTAAAAGAAACGAAAGGGGTTGCAGCTACGGGCCGAAGGTGTGCACTGACGGCATTACATCCCACAGGAGATTTAATGTATAAAACATGCCTCAAATGTTTTAATGTTGTTAGTAGGTGTCCTAGAAATTTGTTATCTAATTTCTATCTTCATTTATGTATTACCGTTCATATTCTGGGAAAGTGTCTCTCATCTAAGGCATTGCCATTTCTACAGTAAATTAATTAGATCAATCAACAAAAGGTTGACTCATCCGAGTGATAATCTCACAATGAAACGTTTCTTTAAAGCCTGTTTTTATGGTCTTGAGCTTTGGTGCTAAGCAACCATTCTCCTCTCACTATTACACCCATCAACATATTGCTCTTTCATGTACCTACTCCTGTTATAAAATCAAGGTGACAAAATAATTCTCGCCATTTTCTGTTTCTGCAAGACTTTCCTTGTTTGCTGCAGGAACAAGACTCTTGCCTTTTTTTGAAAATCACCTAGTACAATCACCCTCTGAGATTCTCCAAACCCAAGCTAGTATAGATTCAAACTCTCCTAGGAGCACTTTTTCTCTTTCATCCTCTTCCTTTCTGACACAAACACTCACACTAATAGTATTTTATCCCATCCACAGTTCTCTAGAAGCACACCAGTCATCATGTGTTTCCTCTATTTTGCATCACATAAACACACGAGCGTTCAAAATACCAAAATCTTGCATTTGGGTACTGGACAGCGAACCCTTTGACTTAGGCCATTTGGTGACCTTGACACCACACAGGGCTAGTACCTTCTTGACACCACACAGGGCTAGTACCTTCTTGACACCACACAGGGCTAGTACTTTCTTGCCCTGGTGTGTATGCTTGTTTGCAACTGGTCTTAGGTGAGGAACTTCGTTTGCCATTTCAAGAACATTTCATCCCATAAAGAGGACCGCAGCTCTTCACTAGTAGTTCCACTGCACTGGGTTACATTCCATCTGCAACCTAAATCAATCGCAGTCTATGGCAGCATGTCCAGACTGTACCTCTTGCCACTTATATGTGTATAAATATGTATATATTATATTTAATTATAACATATATATATATATATATATATATATATATATATATATATATATATATATATATATAACTATTAAAATGAGAAGATTCCTGACAAAACCGAAAAAAAGCCAGTGGGAAACATTTTCAAGTAAACGAACGACCCTCACATTGTGCAGTGAAGTGCTTTGTGATTAATGTAAAAAAAAAAAAAGTCTGCTTTTATAAGAATGTTGGGAAAAACATTCGAGCAGGAAACACTTAGGTATAAGTAAACACGCCATCGCGTTTTTTTTTCTTTTTAGTGCCTTCGACGAACCACGACGTAACACAATGATAATGCTAAGTATGGAAGAGAGATGGTTTATAATCGTTGCATTGGTGATAATGATAACGATGAGGACAATGATGGAGATCGACATTAGCTGAAAAAGAAGGAAGCTGACACAGCCAAGGAGAGCATTCTTCCACGAATGGATTTCTCTTTAGGAGGCTGTGTATTGATCTGGGATCCACCCCCGCCTTCCCAGAGGACCTCTCTCTCTCTCTCTCTCTCTCTCTCTCTGACGGTTGTAGGGAACACTCTGGAGAGAGAGAGAGAGAGAGAGAAGAGAGATGAGCAGAGAAAGAAAGAGAGAGAGAGACGAGGAAGCGAGAGGAGAGAGAGAGAGAGAGAGAGAGAGAGAGAGAAGTTAACTATGAACGAAAATTATAGGTTTTTCATTGGGACAAATGAACCTAATTATATCTAAAGAGTATTGTTTTATTCTTCTCTATGATGCTGTCATCAGTAGAGGATTTTAAAAGCCGGTTAAATTCGGACTCTCTTTTAATTCATGATGCCGAGGAATGTACGAGACTGGATAATCAACTCCTCCTTCTCTCTCTCTCTCTCTCTCTCTCTCTCTCTCTCTCTCTCTCTCTCTTCACGAACTTGGCCTACTTTTGTAGGTCACGTGTCGGTTTTCAAAATTCCCTCACGGTATCGTCCCTAAACTGTATGAAACTTAACCGCAGAGTTTTTCATGTTGTTCCCCTTTCGTGAGAAGGTTAACCTCGACGAGTGCTCCAAATGGAGGAGCAGCTGAGTGTAGAGGTCATCATCGATTTTATATTACGACGCAGCTCTTAGCATAATAGATGGAGTGTAGACCTCGTTGTTATCAGCGGTTGTGAAGTGTTATTGGAGCAATTACATATAAGTATATTTTCAGATATGTTTCGCCCACTCTTAACATTTCTGCAACTCTGGTACAACTGACTTTTGGTGATTCATACAAAAATTATTTATTTTCAATATATATCTTAATTTCGGTTTATACCGGTTAATATTTCAAGGGGTCTGTGTTAAACCTGTGCCTTCGGATATGGCTGTCTTGGGCTATTGTAACTTTCATTTGCCAATTTCTTTTTATCTTTATTACTTGGGGAAATGTGGCGGTAGTAATATTTGTCGAGAAATGGTGAGGGTAGCAATAATAGTTTGTTTGTTTGTTTGCATGGTGTTTTTACGTTTCATGGAACCAGTGGTTATTCAGCAACGGGACCAACGGCTCTACTTGACTTCCGAACCAGGTCGAGAGTGAATTTTTATCACCAGAAATACACATCTCTCACTCCTCAATGGAATGGCCGAGAATCGAACTCGCGGCCACATAGGTGGCAGGCCAAGACCATATAGATCACACCAATAATAATAGTAGTTCTTTTTTCAACGCAGTCATAATAGTTGATATGCTCATGTCTCAGTGGCAATACACTTTATACCCCTCTCGTGGTCAGGTCAGCAACGTGACCTCGTTCTGACAACTTGGGTTCGATTCCCGCTAATGGACGTCAAAATTACTTCATATTTCTTGCTCTTGAATACATACGTACATACATATATAAATACGCACACACACACGCATATATATACATATATGTATATATATATATATATATATATATATATATATATATATATATTTATTTATATCTTATATATACATATATATATCATATATATATAACTGCAAATATAAACCCAAAGAGGAAGAAATGAAATACAGATCTCAATTTGTCCCAACAAGTTCGCCTTCCATATTGACTAATTAGTCTAAGGAAAATACAAACCGGACATGTGTTTGCATTTGATTAGAAGAATTGCATCAAATACAAAGAAGCAAATGTGGTAACTGATGTGTATACAGGAGTTACATGAGCCTGGTTTCTCTCCTTCTTCTGTAGTTTCTCTTTCGTTTGCATTGTGGAGTGCATCCACCAACACACATTCATACATACATATACATATATATGTGTACTTATATACCATATATATATATATATATATATATATTATATATATAGTATATGTATATGTATTATGTAAGATATGTATGTATAGTTATTATTATATATATATATATATATATATATATGATATATATAAATATTGTACATATACGTGCGAACACCACAGGAAAATAATAGGGAGAATTTCTGCATATTATTATTCCTGTGGTATTCGTTTATATCATAAAGTTACGTGCAGATACTGTGATTTATTAAGCATACATATTAGATTAATATATATATATATATATATATATATATATATATATATATGTGTGTGGTGTGTGTGTGTGTGTGTGTATACATATATATATAATGCATATATATTTATATACATATATATATAATGCATAATATATATATATATATATATATATATATATATATATATATATATATATATATATATATATATATATATATATATATATATATATATATATATTTGGGTTGAAATTTTCCTCAAGAAAGGGTATGTCAGACGGTGCTTTAGTTGAGAGTAGACGGAAGAGGAAGTTGGCGGGTGCAATCCTGAGAAGAGGGGAGAATGGATGTATCTATCTGATCATCATCTGCATAAAGTGAAAGTTAAGACAGGTAAAAGTTCAGTTTAGTGAGGACGAGGTGGAACAGTAAAATTGTAACGATGATTAGGAATTAGGGAAATTGTGGTCGATGCGGAAAAAGTAAAGAGAACATAGACAGAAAAAAGGTGATGGAAACAGGACTTGGGATGCAGATGTTGAAGAATATGTAAGATCACAGCATCGGGTCCTAGAGGCACCAGGGAGTTATTTGTGGGTTTAGGAAGGTGAAAAGAGGGAATCAAAAACAGAGAATGGTGGTTAAGGAAATTATAGATTTCGTGACTGAAGAAATGAGACTCTCATTGTGCCATTGCAAGACAGAAACGATTGCACGAACGAACACAGAAGGATGGAAAGGTGGTCTGGTCAGTGAGAGAAAAAGAAGGCTTTAAATATGGAGGAGAATGTAAGACTGGACTTTATGGGAATAAGTTATCTGCAAAGTAGTAAATACAGTTCCTAGTTTGACGATTCGGTAACCTACTCGACTACCGATCCCAGGGTCCGGGTTCGATTCCCCGCTCTGCTAACAAAGAAACAGGAATTTATTTCTGGTGATAGAAATTCATTTCTCGGTGTCGTTTGGATCCCACAATAAGCTGTAGTTCCCGTTGCTAAGTAACCAATTGGTTCCTAGGCACGTAAAGATATCTAATCCTTCGGGCCAGCCCTAAGAGGGCTGTTAATCAGCTCAGTGGTCTGATAAAACTAACATATACTTAACTTAGTAGATGCAGAAAGGAAGGTATATGAACAATTTTCTAACTAAAAGATGCAACTGGAGAGATGCTCTCAGATAAAGAGTTAAGTCTTTTGTTGATCAAATGAATATTTTGACTCTGCTGAAAGCAGTCGATAGATGAGAGGTAAGATGAGAGGCTGAGTTGAATGATGCAATAGTGGATGGGGTTACTAAAAGATTGATACCCCTTGTGAAGGTTACTGTTAAGGAAATAAGGCGGGCAATAGAAAACTGGAGAATGAAAGGCTTCAGATGTTGATGAGATTACAGGATTATGTTTGGTATAACGGTGAAAGTGTGATTAAGGGACCAGCCAGATTGTATAAGGTATGAATAGATGAGGGAAATGTTCTAAAGGATTCATATATATCTTATATATATATATGTATATATATATATAGTATATATATATATATGATATATATATATATATATATATATATATATATATATATATAGAGGGACAGAAGTGATAGAGGAAACTATTAAGAATTACAGTAGTATAACTTTGCTTAGTTTACCATTGAGCTGTATGGTATGATTTAGTGGGGAGTTAATACGGACGGCAAAAATATTGCCAGAGGAACTACAGAAGAGGGTTACTGAATAAAACGTTGTGAAAAACGTTGCTAAATGGATTGGAAAACTTTTGATAATAATATGCAGAGGCATTGTGGAGGGTGTTGAGTATACTTGGAACAGAGGGTAAGTTGCTGAAGTTGATGAAAAGTTTCCATGATAGAAGCGAAGCATAAGTTAGGAGCTTTAAGAGAGTGACTCGTTTGGTGTCATAGGTCCCCATGGCTATTCAGTATCTTA
>NC_087202.1:98971937-98981937 GCF_015104395.2 Macrobrachium nipponense
ACCAATACTTCATCTCCTTATGCAACGACCGAAAAGGTACACGGTAAACGTCTTTCTCAACACAAGGGTAATTAATCAAATATGAAGTTCACAGAATGAGATAAAGAGAAATAAGTGGCTACATCATCCCTGGCTTGCGATAAAACCTAGGAAGTTCGCTATGCTATAGTAACCATGATCAGCATTCTAAAAGTGCAATCATACACAAGCCAAACAGGTTGAGATGAGAGCAAACGTTTGGCCAATGCTTGCTAATTAAATTATGCACTGGTTAGGACTAACAATGAATGATTAACTTGTATGAAACCTACTTATGATAAAGGAGCGATAAGTTACCAACGTGTGTTTACAATATAATTTACTGTGGACGCCCTTTAACACATACATACTTACAAGACACTGGGTATATTTGAGTAGATAATAATCTTAATGATCATAAAATTCTTAACCCCCTTTATAATAGAGATACCATTACTTTTTTTGTTTTGTTTTTTGCAAATAAAACAGAGTAGCTCAAGTCTCTCTAGTATTCTACAAGTGAACTGACAAGCTTAGGAATATTGCTGTGTTAAGGGAAATATACTCCAAAAATTATACAAATCATATTTGATTACATAAAATTTCATAAACGTGTTGTCTTCTCAGAAATGAGACCTTTTTGTAAAAGGTTAAAGCCATAAAATTAAACTTATAATTTATTGCATATATCTCTGAAATTTTTGTGCATAGAGTTTTGTGCCTGAAAATTCGTATGCTCAAGACACCCATACAGAACTCAGAAAACCAGTGCCATCTTGTAATCTTACTTTATGTGAGAAATCCCTCTTCAATCTATCTTGCAATATTCTTTGCTTAGTTAACATTTTTGATGAAGGCATTGCATGCAACATGAAGCATTGTTCTCCAAAGTCATGGATTAGGTATGCAAGGTGTTACCCTGCTTTGACTAAAACACTTTAAGAGGTACATCTCATCTGCAGACTTGAGAACTCACTTACAGAGACTGATAGATTGGAGAGACCTTTCCAAAAGTTCCAGACCTTCAACAGCTAGGAATGGGCCCTTGACCCCACAAATTCTTTACTGGCCAAGTCCTTTGAGGTGGCCATAATCATAAAAGTTAAAATTATTGTTCTACCATTGAACTGGACAACGATGCACATTTGCTGGTGCCTTTAGTGGAGAATCCTCTGCCATTGACTGCTAAATCTTATTAGCTCATTCCTCCTACACTGCCATCCTTCTCTCCCAGACCCTACTACTCATTCTCCTGACAGTGACAGCCCAGATTTGCATGTGAAACTCTTGCCAGGTGGGACCATGGTGTATGTTAGTGCTTGGTCACTTCCTTCTTTTGCTTCACTGGCTGTCCTGGTATGCTTGCATTGTTGACGTACCTGGAGATGTGTCTGTCTTTTGGCAGACCAGGTGATCAATCTTCACAGCAATCCTGAACCACCACTTGGCTTCAGTTGAGGAATTCCCTGTTTCAGCTAAGGAACTCAAGCCTCCTAAGCCTCCTGTAGTTGTTGTTCTGTATGTTCAAGATACTACAATGGTATTGAACACAGGCCTAACTCCAACAATACTTCTACCTGCCCCAACATCAGCTCCTACTGTAGCTGAGCACAGCAAGACTTCTGGATATACTAAAGTAAAGAAGTGCAAGTACACACATCTCCTCCCTCCTTAAATTCATCACATTCTTCCTCTTCAGGCCCTTCTTCCTTCTGTAGGAAGAAGAAAGAACAAAAAAGTCTCAGAGGCCATCTCACAAGAATTCCCGTTAGAATTAAAGTGCAGGCCTTCCTTTTCCTCGGGTTGGTGACAGAGCTCTCTCACCTGCAGGTGGGATGCCAGCTGTAGATTTGTCTGAAACAGACTTTCCTGTGCATGCTCATGATCAAGTGTCTTCCCATTCTTGCCAAGACAAGAACTGCCCTTGATTCCAGTTTGTACTTAAAGTTGAGGTATGCAGAATGGAGTTGGTGCTACCTCCTCACTTCACGCAGTGTTTCTAAGCACAACAGGCCATTGCTGTAAGTTATTGCTAGTGGGCTCCATACATGTGAATGTGTGGGACATGTTTGCTCCTGGTTCATTTAGAAATCCCACTGTGCACATCCATGAAAGCTCATGTGGAAATTCATTTGTAGCTTATCTGATTGGTTTTGGCCAATCATGGAAAATTCTATGAGAGGCATGACCACAGGTCAAAACCCTATGATAAGACGTTTATTCCTGAGGGGGAAACAACACAACTGTGTTCCATAACACTGGTAAGTGCTATGAAAGCAATATCTTAGTAGTATTATTCACTAACACCACAGTAGCATTTACCAGAGTGACCTTACAATTACAGGATGAACAAGATGGCAACTGTTATTTTTTCTGTAGAGCAATAAACACACACACGCATATTCTTGATACCTCTAAAAAGCTCACCATGTTTCACACACAGATAGGGTCCATGGGGACAAGCCTTCTGCCACTTCTTGTTTTCAAGCTTGAATTTGACAGACTCAACAAGGTCCAAAGTACCTGCCTTGTTCTTGGGATACACATGGACCGCTGTCTAACTGCATTCACTCACCCGCAAACCCTCTCATCTGACATGCTCAGGGCACTGAAAGCCGGCATTTTGGGACAGGTTATATAAGGCCAGGGCAGAGGTCAAGGAAAACCATGGCAATTCTTTAATAAAGATCTATTATCTTAAGGTTACATCTCTCACATTTGGGAAAAACTTAAAACTCTTAATTGTCAATTATATTGCCAGTGGAAACCATTTATCTCTGAACACTGTTATTGTTTTCAATCTATTGCCTTATAACTTGCCTTGTCCAAGATAAAACCAAATTCACGAATGCAAGCTAATTAAATACTAGAAATTCGTCTGCTCATAAATTCTGCGATACTCTTGCAAACCCATTAATGCTTATATTCCATTTACTTTATGCTCGCACATTCTAATTTACTCGATTCTCCAGAATGACTTCGCACTCTCAAGTGCCCCCCCCCCCCCCCCCCCCCCCCCCGCCCCCCCCCCCCCCCCAGAAGAAAACAAATCAGTTATTGAACTCATCCCCCCACCAGCAACCATTGTTGCGGGGTCTCATTTTATGTTCTCCAGAACCATATATGTTATCTCTTGTTCTTTACAACAAACAAACCATTATTTGGAACAAACAAACCGTTCTTTGGAACCTCGCCTCTGCACTCGGCAAATGAGCGATTGTCGTGTGTACATTAACTACCTCACACGTTATGTGCCTGACAATTTTCGCGTATTCCGAGTAACTTACCCTGTGATGTCATTGCACTTTGTGTGCTGCTCCAAGTCTACAGCATTTATGTAACTTGGGATTGTGTTATCACAAATTAACACCCTGAGTGTTGTCACCAGTGTGCTTATTGCATGCATGGCCCAGTGGTTTCACTGCACCTTGAGTGCCTGCAGATTGTGCACATCTAGCCAATTTTGCAAGTGTATTTCCAAAGCCATCCATGCTGTGAGTGCCAATATCTAGTCCTCCAGACTCCTGACACGCTGAGTGTCACCATCAATACTGTGTATCATAACACAAACTGCACCTGTGCCACTCAGTATACTGAGTGCCAACAGCGTATCCTTCACCTTACTTGCACTTCAGGTACTCGACTGGGACCTAGAGTGCCACCTACTTGCTCCTAGGAATGTTCCCAGTGCCACTCCTTTCATTAGGGAGCACTGCACAGTATTCGTAGGCTCTCACCCAAATTAATATATTAACATCCGGCTCAAGTGTCATCCATTTCTGCCTTGCGGACCTACATACTAGTTCTCCGAAACAACCTCCATTCTGTGCAATTGCTTGCATTGTCCACCACCTACCTACCCCACACCTTGCTCAGAACATTAGCCCTCGAAGATAGCATGAAATACACGAAATTTTGGAAGTGTTGCCAGAGGATGTGGATGTATATATGCATTAGCACAATACACACACACACACACTATTTATATATGTATAAAACATACCAAATGTATCATTTAAAATCTTGTAAACTCTACCTCAGGAATAACTTACAGCCAAAGAAAATTAATTGGTAGGCGCTAGTGGCCCAATTAAGATTCGAACCTGGGCCTTTGGCTTAGCCATAACGACAAGTACTTGACACTGACCATTTTTGACATGCAGTGTCGAATTCTGAGGGGTTTAGGTCGCCAATCTTGAAAAACAGGTCGAGGATACAAGATGAGAATGTGGATCATAATGGCAAAAAATTTTTACCAACGTGGAGGTGGGAGGTTGTGATGAGCAAGTACCAGAAGGTGCAAAGATAATTACAGAAAATACTATTCTAAACAGCCAAATGGGGATTCACTGTTAGCCTCGTGAATTACCATTCCTTTATGACATCTTTCAGTCTTGAGGCATGACTAAAGCCCCTTCCACACGAGGGCCAAATGCACGGCGGGCAGACACTGTTACCGATTTTTTTTTTTTTTTTTTTTTTTTGTATGGTGCTTTTACGTTGCATAGAACCTGTGGTTATTCAGCAACGGGACCAACGGCTTTACGTGACTTCCGAACCACGTCAAGAGTGAACTTCTATCACCAGAAATACACATCTCTCACTCCTCAATGGAATGGCCAAGAATTGAACCCGCGACCACCGAGGTGGGACGCTAATACCATACCAACCACGCCGTTGAGGCGTTGTTACCGATTTTGCCAGTGGATTGCGATCACGAGTGTGGTCCAAGTCATAGGTTCGCTTGCCTGTGACTACTGCCTTCCTTGGATTGTTTGATCTGGTAACACTGTTTAAAGCAAAAGAATTACGGGCAAATCCGAGTGCGTGTCGTGTCTTTGCCCCCGTCGTGTGGAAGGGGCTTAAGAGTGACCATTTGAATTATTACATCCCCTTTATCATGTTATTTATTAAATTTTCTTTTTAAATACAACAGAGCCATCTAATTTGACATTTATATACAAAAAGTACCTTCTGCACAGAAAACGAGTAAAAAATGTGCTAAAGTTTCTTTGGCGCAATCAATCACAGCCTATGAAACTTTCAGCTGGCCTGGTGGCCTATGTTGTTGCGTTGCCACACGCGTGATCACGGTCAACCTTAACCTTAAATAAAATAAAAATTACTGAGGCTAGAAGGCAGCAACTTGGTAAATTCAATGATTGGAGGGTGGATGATCAATATACCAATTTTCAGCCCTCAAGCTTCAGTCATTTTTAAGATCTGAGGGCGGACAGAAAAAGTACAAACGGACAGACAAAGCCATCTCAATAGTTTTCTTTAACAGAAAACTAAAACGAGAGAAAACCTTCCGTCCAGGCTTCACGAAGGATCTCACACAACGTTTCTTACCTCGCTAGTTTCTTATAGTGAACAGGTGATGTGAGGCGCGTACACATTAAAAGCGTAAGAAGGACGAGACGTCCCAGTCCTTAAGCGTGAGCCATAATGAGGTTGACCTTTCTGTCACAGATTGTTGATGGCTTAGCCTTGTGCTGGATCGCTTGTGAAGTCTTGAACGCCGTGCACCAGAAGGGCGCAGCCCTTGAATGAAATTGCTCGTTCGCACGACAGAATCAAGACGGGAAATTGAATCTCCGAAAATCATCTTCGTCAGGAACTGTTACTGCTGTTGTTGCGTAACAGATAAAGGAAAAGTTTTGCTGAAACAATGAATCAAAAGATATAAAAGATTATTTTTTAAAAATACCTATGATAGTAGAGCCTTGTCTCTGCACTGCAAGGCCATACACACAGGTGGGGCTGGGGTTGGAGGTGATTCAACTCCCCACTTGGAAGAATTAAAATTAAATAGCAAAAAGTTTGGAGAAATTTGCCAGTTAAAAAGTGTAGAATAATTACATTATATTGGTGCCTGTTTTGTGTTTCTTCTATTTACTATATTATAAAAATGAATCAAATACGATCCGAAACAAACAGTTTCAGTTTCTGAATTTCTGGGTAAAGCTCAGTTGCGATATCACCCAGTAAACAGATAAAGCGAGAGAAACAGAGCATCCTGTTTACCATCATTATTTTGCTGTTGATGCGAGTGTGACTGCCACCGACGCTTATTTTAATTGGAAAGGAAAGGGTCTCTGTTTTCATTGCCTGTTCCTCTTACAAGGAGTTACAAGGATTAGGATGTTTCCAAAACTTGTTAGTCCATCCGAGGAGACATCGTGTGCTCACTCATCTGTAGGAGAAGGTTTTACTGTGCATTCACAGTGTCCCAATGATTTTGTCTAGCTTTCTTTTAAACTCTTCCACACCGTTGCTATTTATAACTTCTGGTGGCAGTTTATTCCACATGTCACATATCTTGTATATAAAGAAGTTCCCACAATGGGATGTGCTGTATCTCTTCAGTTCTAGTTTCCATCCATTATTTCTTGTCTGGCTTCCCTTTAATGTAAATAGGTTACTGTCCACTTTTGTTATATCTTTCAGTATTTTAAATGTTTCTATTAGCTGTCTTCGCAATCGTAGTGTTTCTAAGCCATACATGTTCAGGCTCTCATGTCGTCTTTGGTTGGTAACCTATTTGCCTGATGGACGGAATTAACTTTGTGGCTCTTGCTTGTACTCCTTCTAATCTATTTATGTCTTTTCTTAGTGTTGGTGACCAAAACTGTACTGCATATTCAAGATGTGTAGAGCTGCAGCACAGTTTCCTTGTTTCTGTATTTGAACTACCTCTTTAGGCATCTCTCATTGCAAATCCTAAGCTCACCAAATAGTTTGTGGCAAAATTTTCTGTGGTGTGCACAACTATACTGTGCTGTTTATGGACCTGTGTGTCATTGAACTTTATTGTATTGGAACTTCCAATAGATAAAAGCTCATTGATAATTATCTAACCTTCATATATTTCTAAAGTGAAATCACCATATATTTTTTACCCAATCTAACATACTGCTGAAGAACAATTCTTATCCTCTGCATAAACTGAATGCGATAAATATTGATGTCAGTGACAAAGCTAATACGTCCTTCGCTATTGATGAAAAAATTCATAAAAGTCAATATTAATTATACTCATAATCCATTTGAATACTCTTTTAATTAGGATCAACCGACTACTAAGAATTGAAACAACTCTCAGGAATTTCCAGTACGGGAAAACTGATCACATTAATTTATAATTCCCAGTTTTTTTTATTACTAGGAATATGTGCAGTGAAACTCTTAGAATTTGTCCCCAAACATTCGAATGAACAAATTCAGAACTGCATTTCCTGAGAGAGAGAGAGAGAGAGAGAGAGAGAGAGAGAGAGAGAGAGAGAGAGAGAGAGAGAGAGAAAGGGCATCGGCAAAACGCCCGCAGTTTATGCAATTATGTCGTTATCCTGTAGATACACGCGCCTTAAAATGCTCGCCCACAACAAACACTGCCTCCAGGGTTGTCTATAAATGTAGATGGGTAACAAGAAACTTTTCCAGTGTATTTTATTTTTATGAAAGAATGGTTGATAATGGTTAAACCTGAAGCTCTCTACAAGCTGCCCCACTGCTTTGCAACACTGCTATAGTAGATTCACATCAATCGTGCATTTGACGTCTATGCCAGAACTTTACGACTCTCAGGAGAGATGGAGCATACATCCTGCCTATGTGAACTTTTTCTAGAGACGAGAGACTGAGAGTTTCCAGCCAACCCTGTGATTAGCTTATCAACAGCCAATCAGGAGCGTCGTAAGGTAAGTGCCTAGACATCAAATGCACGGTTGATGTGAATCTACTATAATACTCTAAGCCATTGGCACTTCTCAGAGCAGCAAAATCTAGGCAATAAAGTCTCCTTCAATGAACAAATCATTTTTTATTCTCAGAATCAAGCTGGAATGGCTCTCGAGGAAGGATAATGATCAGTGCCATATTCAAACCTTATAACTGCTGAACCTAGAACACATTGTAAGTCAGGCGAGAGCGCTTTTGAACATTGCGCACCAAGACTATACAACAGATTACCGCCAGAAGTGAAGACCATACAAGAAGAAAGCAAATATTAAAAAGAACTAAAGACTCTCCCATTCTTCAGGAGCTACGATACTGACGAGTAAACCCTAAAAGACCATTATAAAAGAAGAGAAACTTATTTTGAAAACGTACAAGGGCCCGCCAGAGAGGGAATCAACCTGTGGAGGGCTATATATAAAACCAAATAAAGAGAACAAAGTGAAGTGAATCGACGGAAAACCTAGTGCAAAAAACATCCACGTCATCAGCTGCTTCGTACACGTAGTTAGAAGGCTCATCAGTCCATTCTAAGTCTTCTCCTTTTCCCTCGCTACACTTCCAAACTGCATAAATTTCACCAACCTCGCCTCCCTAACTGAACCATCTCAAAACACACAGGTCCATCTTCCTCATACTTCCCATCTTTCCCATTCGCCTTACGCCACGTATTCTATGATATGAATTCCTTTCTACAGCCTCCATCTTTTCCCTTACATTCGCATTCCACATTCACACTTCACTTCCATAGAGGAGAGTATTCCAAAAAAAAAAATTCCTTCAAATGTTTCAACCTTGTCATCCAGGTATTAGATTAATATTAAAGATAGACACTCTGACATTTGTAATTATGTAAACATAAATCATGTTTTACTGCTTTCCCCCATAACATTTATGTTTGTTCGAATTTGAATGTAAAGATATTTTTCACCCATCGTAACCGTCTTCATTTCCCTAAATTTGTAAGTTGTAGGACTAATTTCTAAAATTTTGCTTGCGCTCTGCAGGTTTTATACTAATTAGGCGTGTGGAATTCTTACTGTTTTCCCCGTAACTAATACATTTTGTTATAGTTTCATAACGCATAACTTATGAATGAAAGTTCCTGTGGGGTGCTTTCCTTTGACGATGAAAAAATAACCAGAAATGATCAAATGGACATTCATTGGAACATCTCCCGACTCTATGAAATTCCATCGCCATACGTAGCAACTGACGTAGTTTGATCTTGCATATATCCATCATCCAAGCCATTGACCTTACATCTCCCCACGTTGCAAGGCTAAGTAACTTAGCCTTGTATCTTTCCGTCATGCAAGTAACGAATTACGTCCACCTCGCTTTTCCTAGCTTGTTTAGATTTTTAGAAGTTGCCTGGATGTCTTCCATGCTGGCAAATACATCTGTATATATTGATACCTACCGACTGTTCATCAAACGGATGAAGTCTCTAAATCAGTATTTCCGCAAAGTTACATCAAGATCCATTCTCAAGCTCTCGAGTTAATTTTTTCAAGAGACTTGCACACACAGACAGTCCTTCCTTTCCAACTACGTTCGCTAAAGTAATGAAGAAGAACTAATCAAGAGCTTATAACCACTCGGTCATTCATTTTCATGAATACTACTTCCAACCACAAACCGGTATTGTCTCAGCATCCCAGTTGTCCTGAGACAGGCGAGCATTAAAGAAAAAAGTTTAGCCTCTCTGTCTGTCTCTCGTCGTAAATATTTCATCAAAGGCCTATACTAGCTGCCATGGGATTAGAAGAGAGAGAATGACTCATACATACATCAGGGAGAGAGAGAGAGAGAGAGAGAGAGAGAGAGAGAGAGAGAGAGAGAGAGAGAGAGAGAGTCCTGCTGCCTCCGTTAATGTCGAGAGCTAATTCTAGCTACCGTAGTCGACCTCTTCAGCAGCCTTATTGGTTCTGCCATAGAAAATGAAGGGGGGGAGCGGGGAGGGACTGGGAGAGTACGCGCCTGACATGAGGGTGAGCTCGCTGGAGGGATTAGATGGTGGTACGCCCACCTCCGCCATGAAAGGTCCAAAGACTATAAATTAAAAAAGTTTTAGAACGTTAGTTTTCGAGCGATATAGAAATATGTGGATGGTATTTACTGATATAATTGTTGAGACAACGACGTTTGCACGAATGGATGTCAAAAATATTTTAGCATCTCAAAGGATCTTGACCTGATCACGATTCTTGTAAATGCATAAATTATCACAAGTATAGATTTT